>NC_077228.1:519001223-519088723 GCF_027887165.1 Monodelphis domestica | reverse complement strand
TTTCCAATAAAACCACAAGTCTGGCACCTAGGATTAGAATAGTTCAGCTGGGGAGTGCACTGTATATAATGTGCTGAGTCTGGAATGGGGAAGATCCGAGTTCAAATTCATCCCCAGACACTAGCTGTGTGACCCTGGGAAAGTGCCTCAGTTTTCTCAGTTGGAAAATGGGAATACTAATAGTGCCTACTGTCTAGGTTTGTTCTGAAGATGAAATGAGATCATGTTTGTAAGCGACCTGGTACATAGTAGGCTCTTAGTCCATGTTTCTTCTTTTTCTTCCCCTATGATGACTTTACATACACAAAAGTAAGACAGCAGTTCCTGCCTTTAGGGTGCTTATATTCTCAGAGGAGGATATATATATATATATATATATATATATATATATGTGAAAGAATGCACTGCCATAGAAGGGACTGACACAACCTGAATACAGATGAACATACTCTTCTCTACTTTGTTTTCTCTAATGTACACGGTATGTGGCTTCTTTCACAACCTGATAAACATGGAAATACATACTGTAAGAAAAGGCCTGTATAACCTGTCTCATAATGCCTGCTGTTTTGGGGAAGGGGGGAGCAGGACACACAGAGACAGAGAGAACAGGGGTTGCAGAATACCAGAAAACACTGATTAAAAATTGTCTCCGTGTGTAAAAATAAAATAAAATAAATAAGTAAAAAATCCCAGGAGTGAGTGGAGACCCAGAACAGGAGTCCCAGGCCAGGGAACCGGAGAGATGATGAGGGCAGCCATTTTTGTTGTTCAATGGTTGAGTTGTGTCTGAGTCTTCATGATCCTCAAGACCGACTGGGCATGGAGTTTTCTCTCTCCCCCAGTTACATACCAAATGACAATACATAATACATACACATCCAAAATACATCCAAAACACATCCATACCAACACAATCTTCAATAATCGCTTTCTGACATTTTGGGTTGTATGTTCTCTCCCTCCCTGCCTGCCTCTCTCCTCCCCTACTTTTTCCCCAGATTCATGGAGTTTTCCTGGCAAAGGCATTGGAGTAATTTCCCATTTTCTTCTCCTGTTTTACACAGGGAGGGGTTAAGTGATAGGGCAGCTGATCACAGAGGCAATGGTAGGATTGATTTGATTGGGGAAATAGGAAAGCTGCCCACCCTGCGTCAATCTCCATTCCCTGGTGGATGGCTGGGTGGCATGTGAAGTATGAATGAGTCCCCAGTGCAGAGGAGGTCTTCAAGCAAAGGCTGGGCTCTTGGTAATCCTGAACAGGCTGCTGCAGTCCCTTCTGGCTGTACAGACTTGGGGGTGTTGTTTTTGTCTCTCTCAGGCTGTACTGTGTGAGCACCCACTGCATTCTAAACTCCTGTTTTCATCCAGAAAATGGAAAAGATTTGTAACACTAATGGCCACCTGCCGGCTTTTTTTATGAGACTCGAGACAATGCTGTGCCACGTTGAATGAATCATCTCTAAAATTAGAAGTCAGCTCCTCATGTTCCTTGCCTGTTCTACATTGTAAATAAAATTTTCCAGTTTTCCTCTGATACTCACTAAGCCCTTAACATTTTAACTCTGTGTTGAGTGGGGTCTGTTGCTAAGACAGAAAGGGATTCTCAGAAAGATGCATGGGGCCAGATGATGCTGGAAGCCATGGGCTCTTTTATTTGATAGGTATATGATCGCTACAGATATATAGAGGGGTGTGTGTGTGTGTGTGTGTGTGTGTGTGTGTGTGTGTGTGTGTGTGCGAGGAACAGTGGCTAGAAAGGTGGAGTCAGGCACAAAGCAACCTGGAATCCTAGATTGATATCTACAAGGGGCCCAAAAGGCCACAGGATCCAACTCCATCATTTTAAAGATGGGGAAACTGAGGACCAAGAAGCCAAGTGACTTTCCATTCTGACCTTCCTAAAAGCATTGGTTTAGAGATAGGAGTTCTAGAAGCCATTAGTTCTAAACCCATCATTTTAAAGATGGAGAAACTGAGGGATGGAGAAATTAAGTAAATTATTCATTATCACATAGCTAATAAGATTTTGACTTGGGTCTTCTTGCCTCTAAATCGACAAGTTGCTGGACTTGCTACCTCTGACATTAGAGCTCATAGTTGTGTCTCTAAGATGATTTATTGTAGCATGGGTGGCAATATCTATTGCAGGAAAGATTTCTCTCACTGCACTGATGAAATAACAAGCCAGGAAAGGACACACAGCTCCACTGGAGATGCCCAAAGTAGCATCAAAGGGGAAGTAGGAGCTACAAAGGAATAGCACAGCATTCGCCTTCAGACTAAGATGGCCCCATGTTGTGGTTGAGATCAATCCCTCAAAGCAGAGCAAATAAGGGTAGGTAAATAAATAAATAAATAAATAAATAAATAAATAAATAAATAAATAAATAAATAAATAAATGAATAAATAAATAAATAAATAAATAAATAAATGAATGAATGAATGAATGAATGAATGAATGAATAAATAAATAAATAAATAAATAAATAAAGGTAAGGGCTACAAGTGATAAGGGCAGTGAAGCTGAGGTGTATATATATATTGGTTTTCAGACCTTAGCATAAGGGAGAAATCCACTGTGGTTTTGCCAGCCAGTGGTCCAAGGACTGGGGTCTTGGTGAGACTGTTGGATCCAGCTTCATTCCATGCATTAAGGGAAACTTGGGCATTTAAAAAAATCCTTACCTTGTGTCTAGGTATCAGCACTATGTATTGGTTCCATAACAGAAGAGTGGTAGGGGCTAGCCAATGGGGGTTGTGACTTGACCAGGGTCACACAGTTAGGAAGTGTCTGAGGCTACATTTGAACTGAGGACCTCCCCACTCTCTATCCAATGAGCCACCCAGCTGCCCATAACCTGGATGTTTTTGAGAGTGGAGATAGCTTTTGCCATTATACCATGCTACCTCCAAAACAAGATGGGGACCATAACCAATCCATGGAACTAAGATTTGGACAGAGCTGCTACTCAGCAGGCAAATGCTTTAATCCACTAATGCAGGGAGTGTTATATTCTTGGTGACTTATTCCTGGCTTATGACACCATAGGTCAAGGGTCTCTACTCCCCTCTGTTGTTAAGCCCACCTTAAGGCAGAAGCCCCTCAGCTCTCCCTAACCCTTTTTCTACAAGAGCCTTGAAGCTGGAGTCACATCACCCACAATGGAATTCCAGCTCTGTGAGTAACTATTTGTATGACCTTAATCAAGTTACTGATCCTCTCCAGCCTGATTCCTTTACCTCACTGGGCCCCAATTTTCCCATCTTTAAAACAAGGGAGTTGGACTAGATGAGTTCTGATGTCCCATCCAGCTTTCCTCAGAGAACCAAGCACTGGTGTGCTAAGTCCTGATGGCCACATTTTACCAAGTAAATGGATAAGCTAGTGAGTGTCCAGAGGAGGGCGATTGGGATGATGAAGGGTGTCCAGTTCATTCCATATAAGTACCCATTGAAGAAACTGGGAATGTTTAGGCAGGAGAAGGGAAGACTCAGGATAAGGGAGGGGAGGGAGCATTATGGCTGTGTTTAAGCATTTGAAGGATTGTCATATGGAAGAAAGATTAGATTTGTTTTGCTTGGTCCCAGAAGGCAAAACTAGGAACATAAAAACTCAATATGGTCTCAGAAATAAGCTTTAGTTAAACAAAAGAAGAGAAATGTTATGGTGCTAGACTGTCACAGGGCCAAACAGTACCCAAAACCCTCTGAGAATGGCACAGCTGATAACAACACTCCATCTCACCTGGAACACCCTGCAGAAATCTGGCACCACAGCCTGTACATAGCTCAGTGATGGTTTGAAGAGCCCCATGGGGACCACAAAGGAATGGGCATTCAGTCTGTGTCTCTGTTTACATGATGCCAACACAACTAGCCAACAAATAAAAGATGTCCAAGATGAAACAGGGAGGTTCTGTTAGCCTGACTGCCTCAAAGCATTTTAGAAATGAGAGAAACAGAGAAAGAGCCAGGGCAGTCAAAATCTGTTCCTCCCAAAAGTATTCCTCATGTTTTCATTGAAACTAGAGGCAAGTATGAGGGCAGGTCTAGGCAGATCTTCCCATGCTTGTGACCTAGAAAGCCTGGGTTCCTCTGGAAGGACTCTCCTTGGGGGAAGGGACCTGATATCTGGGTGATGTGGTTTCCTACAGAACATGATGGGTCTGGAATTGGAGACTGAGAAGTTCATTAGATCATATTATATCCTGACAGAGAAGGAAATCAAAGCCTAGAGATAATAAATGATTTGTCCAAGGTCACACGTCCAATAACACTGGCTTGTTTGTTGTTCCTTGAGCAAGAAGCTCTGTCTCTTGATTCCAGGCATTCTCATTGAACCTGGAAGTCTTTGCCTCCTGGATTCTCCAGCTTCCTTCAAGTCCCAGGTAAAACCCTATGCCCTACAAGAAGTCTTTCTCAGGCCTCTTAACCATAGTGCCTTCCACCTTCTCTCTTCCATTAGACTGTGAGCTCCTTAAGATTTGGGGCTGGGGAAGCTGGCAGCTGGGTGGCTCAGTGGGTGGAGAGCCAGGCCTAGAGATGGGAGGTCCTGGGTTCAAATCTGACCTTAGACAAGTCCCAGCTGTGTGACCCTGGGCAAGTCACTTGACCCCCATTGCCTAGCCCTTACCACTCTTCTATCTTGGAACCAATTGGTTCCAAGACAGAAGGTAAGGGTTTAAAAAAAGAGTTGGGGCTGGTCTTTTTTTAACTTATCAGTGCCTGGCACATAGTGGGCACTTGATCAATGCTTGTTGGCTTGACACCTATAGTAAGTGATGAAGGAAGGATTTATGCCTATGTTCTCTAGCTCTAAAACTCTGTTCATGGCACCATGTTTGAAATGGCCTCTACTCTTTGCCAACTGGGTGATCACGTACAAGTTGGACTTCAGTTTCCTCATCTGCAGAGGGAGGAAGTTTATTTAAATGATCTCTGAAGCCTCCTTCCTAGGACCCTTTGAATACAGAGCTTCATCTTACACATTCAGTAATCAACCTTTTGTACCCATTCAGGTTTTTTCAAGGATCTAGACCTGGCTGAGAGTGAAAAGAGGCAGATTGCTAACTGGAATGCTTTCAGCATATAAAGGATCCATCAGAGAAACATTCTCTTGTCCTTGAAAACAGATTTTTTTCCCTGATGTCACTTAGATGTGTATCAAAGAAATTCTTTGACCCCAAACCACACCATTGAGCCTGGTTTGTTGAAAATACTGCTTAAAGAGGAAGCAGCTGGGTGGCTCAGTGGATTGAGAACCAGACCTAGAGATGGGAGGTCTTGGGTTCAAGTTTGGCTTCAGACACATCCTAGCTGTGTGACCCTGGGCAAGTCACTTAACCCTCATTGCTTAGCCCTTACCCATCTTCTACCTTCAAACCAATATACAGTATTGACTCTGACTCAGCAGGTAAGGGGGAAAGGAAAGGGAAAGGGAAGGAAAGAAAAACAATGTTGCCTAAAGAAATGGAAATTATTCAGCCTAGAATAAGGCAGGCAAAGCTGTGCAGGTACAGAACCCAGGAAATGGATTGGAGGGTAGTTAAGAAGCAACCCTCATGAATACAAGCATTGGTGATCCTTGAACACACTCCCTCCTCACTTCCAACTTGGAGAATCTCTAGCTTCCTTCAAAGCATAGTTCAGGAGCCACTTCCTATATACGACCTTGGAGATAACATAGCCCATTTGTTATTTTTGTTCAGTTGTCTCAGTCATCACTTAACCTCTGTTTGCCTCAGTTTTCTCAGCTGTAAAATGGAGATGATAATAGGAACTTCCTCCTTGTGTTGCTATGACAATCAAATCAGATTATACTTCTAAAAAACTCTTAGCTCTTTGCCTGGTACATAGTAGGTACCATATAAACATCAGCTATTATTAATCATTATTATTATTATTATTATTATTATGTGGTACATATGCACTATATGGGAATAAATTAGTTTCTACCTTTTATTACTTTTATTTTTCCTGATTACATGTGAATACAATTTTAATGCTCATTTTCTGACAATTTGCAATCCATATTCTCTGCCCCCTCCCCAAAGAAGGCAGTTATACATATGATAGAGGTTGTACATATGTTATCCTACAATACACATTTCCATGACTGTATTTATTACATGGGAATAAATGACTTCTGAGGTCCTTTCCAAATTGGAAATTCTGCCCAAGTCTTGTCTCCCCACTTAGACAAGGCTAGAGATCACGTTGGGTACTTCTGCTTCCCTTCTGACTTCCAGCACTGTGTTGGGCACAGAAGAAGCTCAATAATTCTTATTCTGGCATGTTGTTGCCCTTATTGAGTCTGTACTTCTCCCCACTGTGTTCCTACTCTGATAAGCCTGCAAGCCAACATATTATCTGCAGTGTCCTCAAGGCAGCTGTCCTTGGCATGTTTCCACCTCTGTGAAACAAGCCCTATAAATTAAAAGGGAAGCCTTGGAAACCCCCAATAAATTGCTTATACCTGTCAACAGAGATCCTGCCTCCCAAGTATGGACAGTACCCAGGGTGCTGCTAGTTAAGAACTCCCACCCACTGTTGCCAGAGAACAGCTGTGGGGCCCCACCCCACACACATTCTGCTGCTGGAAAGAAAGCAGCAAAAAAATGGAGAAAGAAAGCAATGGTGGGCTGCTTTTTTCTTTCCCCCAGTGCATAATGTTTATGCTCCACCCACATAAGACGTGGGTGACAAATCCAGAAACAAGGGGGCTTCTTGTTGTCTCCAGAAGTCACGCTGTCATCTTCTGGCTCTGAACTCCTGCAACACGCTGGCATTTAGGTGGCAATTAGTCACATACTGCCTAGTGACATCTCTTGTGCATGAACCTTTATTTATTGCTAATATTGTTGTTTAATTTTTCATACTGAAGCCCCACTTTGGGGGGGAGAAAGAAAGGAAAAGAAACTGAGGATGGGAGGGAAAAGGGGAGGGGAAAGGGACACAGAGAGAAGGAGACAGTTAGAGACAGAGAGACAGAGATACAGGAAGAAGAGAGACAGACAGAAAGAGAAAGAGGGAGAGAGAAACAGAGAGACAGAGAGAGACAGAAAGACAAACAGAGATATAGAGAGGCAGAGAAAGAAAGACAGAGAGAGAGACAGAGATACAGAGACAGAGAAACATAAAGACAGACAGAGAGACAGAGAGCCAGAGAGCCAGAGAAAGACAGAGACGGAGATAAAGAGACAGAGACACAGAGAGAGATTTAATCTAGGCTGGCATTTATGTCTAGGACTCTGGGTCCTTCCTCCTTTGTGTAGTGAAATCCTTTACATCCAATACTCAGAATACAATGAAAATCAGCTTGTCTTTATCTGGAGAGAAAGCCCATTATAAAAGTAGAGACAGCAAATAAAGGAGATTTAAGGGTAAGCCATGCCAACACAGAGGGCAGAGATAGGCAAGGGAGGGAGAAGTGGAGAGGGGTATAAATTCACCGGGTCCCAATAGCAGCACAGAGAGGGAAACATCAACATTCAGTCCTGGCAGATCACTCCTTAAGCAGCTCAGTGAGCCAGACAAGGTTACAACCACTCGTGGTCATGTTCTGTTTGAAGAAACAGCATCCTTCACCTGTACTCATTTGACTGTGGAGCTGGTGCAAATCCACATGACCCTTCCAAGCCCCATTTCCTCTCCTCAAAGCTCCAAAGTTGCCTCTGAACTGCCTTCTACCATCCTTCAGACTTTCCTTTCCACTGGGAAAAAACTCTTCTTCTCACCCTTGTTGCCAATAAGTGACAGGTTTTTTGTTTGGTTTTGTTTATTTGCTTTTCACTGAACAAGCCTATACACTCCCAAAAGGCAAAAACTTGGTTCCATCCATCCTTGCATCCCTTCTCCTTTCTCTAAGCAATTGACAAGGTGCTAGGCAAAGAGTGGATGCTCCATGTATGGGAGCTTGTGAGATTGGATTGTTCTTCATGTGATCCACTGCCTGGCAGTCATTGTCCTTCCTACTGCCTTCTCAGCTTCATTTTTCATCAGAGGTCATCAGAAGCTTGTCTTCTCTTGTCAGGGAAAGAAGGATCTTCTGCTAGGAAACCCCGCCAAGCAGCCACTGCATTGGTCTCATTTTAAAGATGGAAAATAGAGGACCAAGGAGAGTTCAGTGGTAATAAGTGGCATCCAGAACTTCTGAGTCCTTAGGGTTAGGAAGAATCTTAGAGAGAATCAGATCCAGTAAGTGCTTTTATTTGTCAGATGAGCTTTAAATAAATAAAATGACTCTTTTGTAATAGTTTTTTTTTAAAGTCAAGATGTGCAAAATCATCTTTATAAACTGTCCTCTGTAATACAACCCTTGATATTTCTGCCTGAGGGTTTTGATATTTAAATTTCACTATGATTTTACAGTCTATTAAAATCACTTTGCAGTTTTAATTGGTATTATGTTTATTTGGTGAGGGGAAAAATGGTCATGCCCAACTATACATGTAAAAACAAAATAAAATAGGCAGTTACGAACTCCTTGGGACCTTAATTTTCTCATCTGGAAAAAGGGTTGGAGGTGTAGCAGTTAGAGAACCTCTAAAGATTTCTATGATATGACAAGATCTCCCCAGACTACCACAAGATTGGAGACCTAGAGTTGGAAGGAACCTTACATCTACCACCACACCCATTTTACAGATGAGTAACTAGAGGCCAATGAATGGTAAATGATTTGTCCAAGGTCATACAGATAGTAGCAAGGGTTTGCACTGAGGTCCTCTAACTCCAAATTTAAGACCTTTACTATGATAAAGGGGCACTTCTGTGACTGTGACCTAGAAAACACACAGAAGCACACACTTCAAGGATATGCTCCCCCCAAACCTGCTAAAGCCAAAGACCCACCAAAGAGCAACACAACACAGAAGGAAAAGGGACCAGGACCACCAACAACTGTGTGACCACTACTGCTTCCAGCTTTCAGGAATTCCTCTTTGGCCATCAGCTTGGTTATCATGAAGACTTCTTTTAGTGGCATCTCATGGCAGAACCTCCTCTTTAAATAACCCAATCAATGGCCCCCTTTTGGAAGTTTTGGGAGGCAGTGATACAGAAGAAAGAGTTCCAACTGGAGTTCCAAGGCCTGAATTCAAGTCCTGCCTCTGACACATAAACTCTATGTAACCTTGGTCAGATCACCTAATTTTTCTGTGCCTCAGTTTCTGCCAAATGAGGATAAGGTTGGTCTAGATGGCCTGTAATATTCCAGTTCTATAACTATAATACTTTGACTCCACACGCTTAAACTATTTATTGGTTGACACAGCCTACAGAGAGGACAAGTCCCTGGTTTCCTCTTCATTGCTCAGAGATCTTTCCCCTTATCAGGTGTAACGGTGTAGTTTTCTGAACATTTCAGCTAGGGAAAGAGACTGAATCAATTTAACTCAACCATCAAAGAGATGAAGTAACTCATCCAAGGCCACACAGAAGGTAGAGCTGACTCCAAAGCTAGGACTCTTCTCAGTAAACCCAACTCTATTTAGTCTGTAAGAAATTAATCACCTACTATATAGCCAGGGGCATCTAGATGGTGCCAGTGGATAGAAGACCAGACCTGGAGTCTAATTATATTCACCTCTGTCTCTCATCTATAAAATGGGAATACACTAGAGAAGGAAATGGTAAACCTCTCCAGTGTCTATGTCAAGAAAATCTCAGAGAAAAAGTCCACAGGGGCACATAGAGCCAGACAGGACTGAATAACAGTGACTTGGCTAAAAGCTGAGGAGAGAAAGAAGACCAAGGGCAATCTCTGCCCTCAAGGAGCTCACAATTTAATGGTGCCTTTTTAGCTTGTCACAGAAATCTGAAATGCTTTCTCATTATTTTTAAATAAAAAAATTCCTTTCCAAAAGCTGAATTATCTGAACATTTCAGCTAGAAAGTCACTCAATGAGATTCCCATCCATCACTCCTTTTATTCTTAAACTGGTGGGATATTGATCACCAGTCGAGAGAATTGTGTCAATCAATAACTGTTTTCAGAGAAATATTGTGTGAGGCTAAAGAAATTAGTTTATTTTGTAATAGGAAGAAACAAGGTGTCAATCAGAACCATTGAATTTTGACTCAAGCTACTAAAGAGCCCAGATGAGTCAGAGACAAAGTCTCACAGGCAGAAGAAATGGAGATCATGGGAAAAGACAGCTCAACTGCTCAGTAAACAAGGAGGCCAGGAGCCAACAATACTGAGCTTTAGGATGCCCTCGCATACATCTGCAGAAGAATTCAGTTGGGCTTCAAGTGAAAACCTTTGAATATTCCTAGTTATCTTCCATTGGGAATCCAAACACTTTCTCTCTGGCTCAGAAAGATCTATTTGTCCCATAACAATAAAATTCTAGAGAACTAAAGGAAACAGGGCAGATGGCAAAGTCAAGTCACTGAATCATAAATTTAGAGCTAGAATGGACAGCTAGATGAGCAGTGGATAGAGCAGTGGACTTGGAATCAGGAAGATTCACCTCCAAAAATTCAAATCCAGCCTCAGATACTTACTAGTTGCATGACCCTGGACAAGTCACTTAATTCTTTTTATCTCAATTTCTTCACCTATAAAAGGAGCCAGAGAAGAAAATGGCAAAGTACTCCAGTATCTCTGCCAAGAAAACCCCAAATGGGGTCATGAAGAGTCAGATATGCCGGAAATGACTCAACAACAACCACAACAATGGACCTCAGGGATCATCTAGTCTATTGCTTTGTAGTCCAGAGGAGAAAACTGAGTCCTCTTTCCATTTGTGGCAAAAAACAAACAAAAAACAGACTAACCCTTTGTGGAAAAGACATAGGTATTAGCCAAGGCAGCACAGCTCACAGCTGCCTCAGATAATAATTGATAGTCAAACTCCATTTTTTGGTTTTAAAAATGGTTTTGCAGCACATTATTTAGTATGATAAACACACACACTCACAACATATGCTAAAGGTAATATCCTATTTAACAAAAGGAGAAACTGAGGCAAAGAGAGTTTAAATTATTTGTCTACCTATAAACCATCAGAACTGGAACTTGGGTCTTTGACTTCATGGACAAATGCTGTGGTCCTCTAAGATGTTTTGCTTCCAGATCAGCCAATCAGACATTTAATATTCATTGAGCCCTCATAAGGCTCTGTGCTAAACTCTAGAGGGAGCTGTCCAACACCTGGGGATAAAACCAATGCAAATTTATATTTGTGCTACATATATTTATTCTGTGTATACTTATATTTGGATATTTTGTTGTTGTTCGGCTGTTTACAGTCATGTCTGGCTGTCTGGGATCCCCTTTGGGGTTTTCTTGGCAGATACTAAAGTGGTTTGCCATTTCCTACTCCAGATCATTTTACAGATGAGAAAACTGAGGCAGAGTAAAGTGACTTGCCCAGGGTCACAAAGCTAAGATACTATTACTATTTCCTTCTCCACATCATTTTTCAGATAAGGAAACTGAGGCAAAAAGGTTTCATGATTTGCCCAGGGTGATGAGCAGTGACTGAGTCCAGATTTGAATTCATGAAGATGACTTTTCCTGAGTCCCGGTACTCTTTCTACTATGCTAACTAGTTTGCCTTCTATGGATGGATATGTTCTCTCCCCCCATAAAATGAAAATGTAAAAGGAAACTTCAGTTTCCCTTTTATTTTTCATCCCTGGCTCCCAGCACAGTTCCTGGCATATAGAGGGTGCTTAATAAATATCAATTGGTTGATTGGAAGCATCCTTAAGTGTGTTTTCTGTTCTGACCTTCCCCAAGACATCTCAAGGTGAATCAACGATTACCACAAGAACAGTAAAGTGCAATGGACTAGGTGACCTTTGTGTAGAATGGGAAAAGTAATGAATTTAAGGTCAGAGGTCCTGTGTTCAAATTCTGACTGCCACTCACTACTCATGTGACCTTGAATAGCTTATTTAACCTTCTCTACCCTTTGTTTCCTCATTTATAAGGTGAGAGAATTGGATTAAAAGGCTTCTAAAGAAGCTACCTCTCATCTTTGCTCTATGATTTCTCTAGACCTCAGTTTCTCCATCTGTAAAATGAAGGAGATTTGAGAAGATGACCTCTATGGTCCCAGTTAGCTCTAAATCTATGATTTTATGAAAAATGAATCCAACCAGTATTGTACATTGGGGAGAATGCTGAAATTTTAGCCAGAGATCTGAGTTCAAATCTTAACTATAACTTTTAATAGCTATGTGACCAGGAATAAATCAATTAATTTCCCTTGACCTCAGTTTCCTCATCTGTAAAGTGAAGGGGTTGAACTGAATGACCTATGTTCTTACCAACCTCCTTTTCTCCTGTTCCAAGGGACTTTATGCATATTAACCCAGGCCATGTTCATGTCTGAGTTTTCTATTGCACACAGATGTTGCCATGCCAGCCTCTGCCCAGGAGGTGCCCAGCTGCCCTTGCCCCTACCCATAAACAATGACAACAACAAAAGGAATTACTAAATTGCTTATTGGGATCAGGTTTTATTTGTGAGTCATCACACTCCACCTTGGCCACAATTTTATTAGAACTACATTTTCAAAGCTCGTAGTGGAGAGACTGGGGGGAGCTTGGGGGTGGGGGGGCATGCAGCTGTTTTTCAAGAAATTAATTTCCATCCCTGCAGTGATCAGTCCTGGTTAAGCAAGAGAATCAAATTATCTAAGTTACTTCTGCTGGGAAGAAGGGCTGCACTGAATCCTGATGAAACATAACACAATGGGCCTATTTAATTTGAAACCCCAGACTGCCTGGCTTCTCATTTATAATGATAATGTGGTGTGCTTACATGGAAGATCTCAAAGAACTTGGCCAATGTAAATTCTGTATCCTTAGCCTTTCTGTTCTCACAGTTCCATGTTTTCTCTTCATCTTCTTTTTGTAAAAGGAGAGAAAGATTTGAGATGGGAACCCAGTGAAACATGGGATACTGTTAAAAAAAAAAAAAAGCAACATCTCTTTCCTCAGTAGACTTGGGTTCAAATCTCATCTCAACTACTAATTCTCTAGGTGACCATAAACAAATCCTTTCTACTCCCTGGGTTTCAGTTTTGTCATCTGTAAAATGAGTTGGTTGCTCCACATGGGCTCCACTTTCTTCTACATCCAGAACTGTGAAATGTGATTTAATGGCTCCTAAAGGAGGCAGCTACATGGCTCAATGGATAGAGCAATGGAAGTCAGGAAGACCTAAATTGCCCATCTGTGTGACCCTGGGAAAGTCATTTAACCTTTGTTGGCCTTGATCCACTGGAGAAGGAAATGGCAAACCACTCCAGTATCTTGGCCAAGAAAACCCTATGGACAGCATGGGCCATGGGATCATGAAGAGTCCGCCATGACTGAATGACCAAACAACAAACCACTCCTGAAACTGGCTTTGCTGAAGAAATAAGTGATCTTTCGCCATTCAAGACTTGACCTTTCTAACCAAGCTAACTTGTTATATGTTAGATACCATGAAAGGAAGATTCTAAGCAAATAAGGAATTATGACTGGGAAATGGAAAATCAATAAAGATCATGGGTTTTCATTCCATTCTTTTCCATAAGAAGTGTTGCTCTTATCTCTGATGGCACAGGCAGTGTATGAGCTACAACTTATACAAAGAAGTCCCCAAAATGGTGGAGGCCATATCCCTTCCTAGTTTATCTATTGCTGCTGACTGAATTTTGTCAATTAGTTGAAAAGGCTACTCAGTAACAAACTAAACACACCACAGATCAGTATGTGGACAGTAGCCTATTACTGTTCAATTATTTTTCATCCATGTCCCATTCTTCCTGGCCCCATTTGGAGTTTTCTTGGCAGAGATACTGAAGTGCCTTTCCGTGTCTTTCTCCAGTTCATTGGACAGGTGAGGAAACTGAGGCAAACAGAGTTAAGTGACTTGCCCAGGATCACACAGCTAGTAAGTATCTGAGGCCAGATTTGAACCCAGGAAGATGAGTTTCCCTGACTCCATCTTGCTGTCCCAGGACAATAGTCCAGAAACTCTCACCCAAAAAAATCACTCATGTCCTTGCCTTTTCCAAGGCTGTCCCAGATGCCTAGAATACTCTCCATCCTTACTTCCTCTTCTTGGGGTCCTCAGCTTCCCTCAGGTCTGCCTTCAGGGGACTAAAAAATAGTATATATGTATGCCCAATACACTTTTATTTTAATCCACATAATTAAGATTTTTCTATCACTTTCTTAAGTCTAAACAGATAAACAAAACAATAAATCCAGCCCTGATTTGTAGCATTTGAGGATGTGAGCATGTGAGAAGACACCCCAGAGATAAGCTAATCCATTCTCCTGACTCAATGGATGAATGTCAACCAATATTACTACTACTACTACTACTTCTACTACTACTACTACTACTACTACTACTACTACTACTACTACTACTACTACTACTACTACTACCAATAATAATACCCTTTTACCTTTTTTTCTTAGAATCAAAGTTCCAATTCAGAAGAGAAGTAAGGGCTAGGAAATGGGGATTAAGTGACTTGCCCAGGGTCACACAGGTAAGGAAGTATATGAAGTAAGATTTGAACCCAGGACCTCCTGACTGCAAACCTGGCTCTCTATTCACTGAGCCACTTAGCTGCCCCCTCCCTATCAGTAATTATTAAGCACCTCCTCTGTCCTTGGTACTGTGCCAGTCTGGATACAAAGAAAAAAGTGAAATAAACCTTCAAGGAGCATACATTCTATCAAGGGAGACAACATCAACATATAAAGTCTACATAGAGAATGTGAATTAAGCCATCCAATGTCCTGGGCCACACATAAAGAGATTTCATTCTATCAAGGAAGACATCCTCCTCCTCACTATTATCCTTCAGGCTAAACATGGCTATTGCGTTTCTCATATGATATGATTTCAAGTCCTTTTTCCATCCCATCTCCCTCATCTTGTTGTACTACCATTAAGCAATGGGATAAAACAGATAGAATTGTTTGCCAGCTCCCAGAGGGGGCAGGAAAAGGGAGGGAGGGAGACAATTTGGGAAAACTTACATGGAAATTTGTTATTACATGTAACTGGTAAAATAAAATATCTTTATGATAAAAAATACATGCCCAGAACCACCCACGATGTCACTGATGTAGCAACATAGTAGAATGATGGCTAGAGTTGGTGTACAGAAGATCTGAGTTCAAATCTTCGCTCAAACTCTTATGATGGAGCATAAGAAGTAGCCATTTCTCTCATCTCCTTGAGTTTTAGTTTTCTCTTCTATAAAACAGGAACAATGATACTTGCCGTGTCAATTATATAAGGAGTATAAAGAAAGTACTTTATAAACCTTAAAACATGCCATCAATATGAGTTATTATTCATAGGAGATCTGACCCAGGGAGAGGACACCAGAACTATTCCTTTCCTCGTTTTGAATGTTTAGCTTCTTTTAATTGAGCCTAAATTTTCATTCCATGACCTGCCTGTTTGCAGATGACTTTGTGCTATTTGCATTGAGCCCTGGGATGTTGCCAGAACCCTCAGTGACATCAATGCTCGCTCACTCTAAGGATATAAGCCTAGAAAAACAAAGTGGGCAAAGAATTCATATTGCCCAGGTTGTGATATGGAGTTTTATGACAGACCCATTAGCTCTGTCTATCTAGCTAAATATCTTGGATGGGCACTGAGTAAGGATGATAGAGTGGAGCCAGGACTGAATTGAGAAAAGGCTGCATTACATTTGGGAAATGGTACTGCTTTGTTTTATTTTAAAAATAATCCCAAGATGCTCCTGTTCACCATCCCTCCACCCCCAACCCCTTTTTTTACTGCTTGTTTGAAAATCACCAGGATCTTAGAAGAGTCCAAATTGCAAGTGACCCCAAGGGCAATGGAGAAATGCCTGGTGGGTGTTCAAAACAGCATATTAGCAAGGATGATGAGTTAGTGAAGTGTCCTACACGCTATAGGATCGTAGGTTTAGAGCTGGGAGACTTCAGGGGTCATCTCTTCCAGCCCCCTCATTTTACAGATGAGGAAATTGAGGGCCACAGGGGTTAAGTGAATTGCTCATGGTCACATGAGTCTCAATAAGCAGAAGAAGCATTTCAGTGACAACCCCCTAGCAGGCTCTTTCCACCATCCCATACTCATTCCTCATTAAAACAGAACAGGTGTGGCAGAGAAAGGAGATGAGAAGAAAGGCTAATAGATAGATAAGTCAAGGAACTGACTATGGGAAGGGAAGGGAAGGGATGGATGAGTGGAAAAGCATTTATTCATTGATTACATTGATTCATTGAGGCAGTGTGCTATGGTGGATAGAGGATTGGCCTTGGTGACTTCAGTTTTGCCTCTGAGACATTCCATTGTTTGACCCTGAAGAAGTCACTTAACCTCAATACACCCAGATGAATTTTCAAGACAGCAAGACACTGATCTAAATTGGGAGGATTCTTGTTGTCCAGGCATTCTCTACACCACCTAGGTCCAATCTTTACCATTACTATGGAAAACTGAGAGTAAGACACTCTAGTAGTTACACAATTGACTATACTTTCTTTTGTCCAGGCAGTCCTACTATGTGCTATTTCCCTTAGAGGACTAAAAAAATGGCTCATTTTCTAGAAAATTCTCCAACCAATTCTCCTAAGTTTCAGAGCAAGAAGTCAATCGCAAGACCGATTTTACCAAATTCCAGGCATTCCAAGCCATGTGTCTATAGCCCCTAGCAGGAGGGTCAAGTTAAAGCAGAGAGAGAAATCACTCCAGTCTCCCCATTCTTTGCTCTGGCAACAACTCAAACATTTATTAAGGACCTACTATGTGTAAAACACTGTGCTAGACACTGGGGAGTCAGTGACAAAATTCAGTCTTGTAGAAATGCAAATCAAAACAAGTCTGAGACATCCTCTCACACCTGTCAGGTATACCTGGGAACAAACAAACAGATAAAAAATAATTTAAAAAAAATTTTTAAGAGTCTTAGCCCTCAAGGAGCTCAGATTCTACAAGGAAGGAATTAGTAGTAGAGGAGGTGAAGATAAAAATTCTGTACAATGTGGAGCTCTCCTCACTCTCAAGAGTGGAAAGCCTTTCTTCCAATGCTGATCAGTAATTGCTTGGAAATTAATGGTCTTTGAGGGTTTTCTGAGGACCTGAGGAATGAAGTGACCTACTTATTGTCATATAGCAAAATATGAGTTAGATCTAAGGCTGTTGTAACATTGCCTCTTAAATTAAAAAAAATTAAGTAATAAGAGTAATTAAGAGGCTTCTCAGTGGATAGAGATTCAGGTCTAGAACTGCAATGTCTGGGGTTCAAATTTGACCTCAGACACTTCTTAGCTGTGTGACCCTGGGCAAGTCACTTGACTCCCTTTGCCTAGCCCTTACCATTTTTCTGCCTTGGAAACAATACTTAGTATCAATTCTGAGACAGAAGGTAAGGATTAAAAAAAAAGATATGTTAATCCAAGCTATATTTTGGTGGTTTCTGGTGGATGTGCTGGAGTCAGCTCCAATCAGCCCCAAATCAAACAATTGTTAAAGTTTTCAGTGTGAGCATTTACACTTTGGAAATTGGCAAATGCTACAAATCAGGGCTGGATTTATTGTTTTATTTATCTGTTTAGACTTAAGAAAGTGATGGGGGAAAAAAAGATTCTATAAATCTAAATTTCATAGGAAAAATGGTTCCATTTTAACCCTTTCTTTCTATCATAGAATCAATTCTAAGTATTGGTTCCAAGGCAGAAGAGCAGTAAGGACTAGGCAATTTGGAATTAAGTGAGTCACAGAGACAGGAAGTGTCTGAAGTCAGTTCTGAACCCAGGACTTCCCATCTCCAGGCCTGGCTTTATGCCCACCAAGTTGTTTAGTTGCTCATAATTGGATCCATTTTTTAAAAAATCATTTACTGTTTAGATGAAGGCTAAAGCGTAAAGATTGCTTCAGCAATATTCTCCAGCCCTGCCTACTTTGTAAACATATATGTAAACACAGCCAAATGCTATGTGGGCTGCTGTTCTTGGTCCCTTTCCCAACTCTTTGCTCCTATTTACAGGGGTCACATATGCCTTTGCAGCAGCTGTCTTTGCACCTCCCTCCCTCTGTGATGCATCATTGCTTCACCTTTCCATAAGGATTGACTACATCTTTTGTCTTCTAAACAATGGTTAACTTCCTCAGGTACAGAATCCTCAAATACCTCCAGATTAACACGGCCAAAACTAGTATCTATTTTAACATTTACCTTAAGCCAGTCAGAAAGAAAGAAAGAAAGAAAGAAAGAAAGAAAGAAAGAAAGAAAGAAAGAAAGAAAGAAAGAAGGAAGGAAGGAAGGAAGGAAGGAAGGAAGGAAGGAAGGAAGGAAGGAAGAAAGGAAGAAAGGAAGAAAGGAAGAAAGGAAGAAAGGAAGAAAGGAAGAAAGGAAGAAAGGAAGAAAGGAAGAAAGGAAGAAAGAAGAAAGAAAGAAAGAAAGAAAGAAAGAAAGAAAGAAAGAAAGAAAGAAAGAAAGAAAGAAAGAAAGAAAGAAAGAAAGAAAGAAAGAAAGAAAGAAAGAAAGAAAGAAAGAAAGAAAGAAAGAAAGAAAGAAAGAAAGAAAGAAAGAAAGAAAAGTTGTGACAAGTGTTCAGAACTTCTAGCTCCTCATCATCTGCTTAGTCCTCCAAACTGTGCTGCCAAATATCCAGCCAGTCTTCCCTAGATATATCTCCGAATCTTGTTCACTATCATGAGTATGTGACTAGGTCCTCTGCAAAGACTGCTTGGCATCATTGGACCAGTGACGGCAGAAAATGCTAGTGAAGTCAAATTTAAAAAATTCTATAGAGGATATTCAGTGTGATGGAAAGAATGCTGAATTTAAAGTTAGGACATATAAGTTCATATCCTTTCTCTGTCAATTAACTATGTGACCTGTGGCACTCTCCCTAAACCTCAGTTTTCCAATCCATGAAATGAGACAAGTGGAACAAATTTGAGGGTTCTTAATGTGGGATCCATGGAATTATTTTTTAAATATTTTTGTTGAATTTCAATGTAATTATTTTCTTTTATCCTCATATATTCCATTTTCTTCATCAATTGATATTTATATAAAGCTTTAAAGTTTGCAATGTGATTTACAAATATCTCATTTTATCCTCATAACATTGGGAGGAAGGTCTTATTATTAGCTCCATTTTATGTTTGAGGAACTGAGGCATACCGTGGTTAAATCTAGAGGCACATAGCTAGTAAGCATCCGAGATAGGACTTTGAACTCAGATCTTCCTGATTCCAGAGTCAGGTCTCTATCCACTGTATCACCTGGCAACCAAAAATACATCATGTTATGAATTTAAAAACATTTCCCTGAGGAGTCCACAGGCTGTACTGACCTAACCAAGAGATCCAGGACATGAAAACAATGAGGATATACTAGAATAGATAGCCACTGAGGTCCTTTCTAGCTCCACATCTCAGGTCCTATATTGTGTCCAATGTATGGAGGAAGCTTCCTTATCATTTTGAGAAGGAAGAAGAGGAAAAGAAAGAAGAGGAGGAGAAGGAGAAGGAGAAGGAGAAGGAGAAGGAGGAGAAGGAGAAGGAGGAGAAGGAGAAGGAGGAGAAGGAGAAGGAGGAGAAGGAGAAGGAGAAGGAGAAGGAGACATTATTATTTTTAACAGTGAGCACATATATGGCTCTTTAAATTTTGCAAAGTGCTAAACAAATGTTATTTCTTTTTCCCTCACAATTACCTTGGGAGGTAAATGCTATTATCTTCATTTTGCAAAGGAAGAGACAGAGACTGAGAAAGACAGTGACAGAGACAGAGAAACAGAGAGAGTTAAGACAGGATTCAGAAGTGACAAAGCTTAATCCAAGTTTAATTCAGTTTTACCCAGGGCTAGCCATGACCTCTAGATCTTTCCATTATGTGTCTTGTGACTTTTGTTTTTTTTTTTTCCCTCATTTTCCCTCAAGGCTTACTGTTGCCTTGGTGGTACTCTCCTCTCCTCTGTCCCTCCCCCACCAACTTTTCATCTTCCTTCCAGTACCACTGACATTTCAGGAGTTTGCCAGGACAGGTTTTGGGGAGTATAGAGGGCAAAAATCCAGACTGACAGGTCAGAGCAAAGAGGAATAAATGAACTACCAGCATCTCCTCTCTGTATGTGAATTGGTGCTTTTTCCTCAGCCTCTTCAAATTCTCTTTCTGATTCCTCACCAGATTACTCTCTCTCTCTCTCTCTCTCTCTCTCTCTCTCTCTCTCTCTCTCTCTCTCTCTCTCTCTCTTTCTCTCTCTCTCTGTCTCTCTCTCTCACTCTTCTCTCTCTCACACACTCTCTCTCTGTCTCTCTCTCCCTCCTTCTCTCTCTCTCTCTCTCTCTCTCTCTCTCTCTCTCTCTCTCTCTCTCTCTCTCTCTCTCTCTCTCATAAAAAAGAGCTGTTGTTCCTCTCCCAGTTTCAAATTTATTTGATGGAGGAGGTGGGAAGAGACTAAAAGAGAGGATGATATAGATGTTGGGATGATGACTAGTGAAGAGAGTGACTTCAAAACACTGAGTAAATTATGATTTGGGTTGCATTTCTTGGCATGTCTCCCTTTCAGCCATCATCATGCCTCCAACTTTTCCTTTCTAAGAACCAGCTCTTCCCCTGACATGAGTCATCAGAGTAAATAGTTCAGACAAATAGCTGTACCTATCAACCCCTACAGCAAATACCACTGTCTGGTTACATCTATGGAGGGAATATGCCCAAGTAACAAAGAAGGCAGCATGATTGCAGCCATTCTAATTACTATATGCTAATTGGGCTACATTCATTAGTATAGTGCAATGAATCCATATTGGACCATGGCCCACTTCCTTTGATTCATAGCTTCCAGATCTAAAACAGTATACTTCTCCCCAGATGCCAATCAGTTATTGCCATTGATCAATCAATAGACCATTCTTTATTTAACACCCATTACATACTAGTTGTTATATACAAAGACGAAAATGATCAGAGAAGGAAAGGACTTTCAAAGTGGCCTGGACCTTGAATACAAGATCAATGTTCTACTTGTATAAAGATGTGCACGTTCCAATTTTGCTTTTTTCCAAGAACTGGGAACCCTCCCTTCATAGATAACGGATCGCCACGTTCTATGGCTTCATATAGGAGAGCATAGGTACAGGTAATATAATACCAAAAGATAGAGGGATATCTTAGTAAAATACATTCACTTCTAGTGAGCCTTGAAGTCCAGTGAGGTATGATATAATATAGAAACACTGGATTTGGAATCAGAGATCCAGAGGCCACATCTCATGTGCACTACTTACTAACCTCACCTTAGGCAAATCAATTTCCCTCTCTTGACCTTAGTTTCCTGTCTGTAAAATAATGAGGTCAGATTAAAGGTCTTAGAACATCTCTTCAGGTTCCATATCTGCCATCCCGTGATCTGTCCTAAAATCCCATCCTGTGTGAGAAGACCTGTCAGATCTTGTGCTCTACAGAGCATTAGCAACCCGCTTAAGGTCCCCAAATCTCACCATGCTACAAGTGGGTCAGTCTTCCACTTAGAACATTTATAACCTTGTTTCCATGGAAACAAGGGGCCTTTGACATCCCTGTGGTGAGCACACAATCACAGAGCCCACTAGATCTGACTGGCTCTGGTTACAATGCACAGCCCACTGGGTCCATTCACTTGCTATCAGTACTGCTAGTATACTCTCTGGACCACTGGAGTCCCAGACCCCAGGAATGCCATCTTAGCTTTGGAACACCCTGTGTATGGCCATTCCTGTCTTCACCATTAAGTGCATGCATGCAGACTCACAAGACACACTCTATCTAGCTCTCCTTATCAATGCTCCCCATTCAACCCCTTGTCATTGCTCTGCTAACTATCCTGCCACCACAAAGTCTTAACACCCATCACAACTCCTGTTTTCTATTTCATACCCAAAAGGCCTCCAACCCATCAGTAAATTAGGGGGTGTCTATCCCAGGTATATGGAGACTTCCCCCAGAAGAATGAGTAGAGAAGAACTCTTTCTTCCAGCAGCTATGAAGGTGGCAGCAGTAGATGCTCTGGAGCACTTAGAGGTTGGTGAAGGTCAGCCACGGCATCCCAGGTCATCACACAGTCATTTTGACTTTTGCCTTGGACTTCAATGACTCTGCAAGAGATAATGAGGCTGACACTTTGTGCAACTCTACCTCACTTAAATGCAGTTTATGCATGAGTCAAAAGATTCCACCTCTGATATCATTTTGGTCCTCTTCGAATATAAATTAACCAACTCTAGAAGTGATAATACAATTACAACTATTGGAAAAGGAATTATAATACTCCTATGTCTCCATTTGCCAATGCTATGACTTCCCATTCCAAATCACCCTTTACTGACCATCACTTCCTTGTAATTATTGTCTCCCTCTATTTAAGCTCCTTGAGGTCTGGTATTGGCTTTATTTTTACCTTTGGGTCCCTGGGATTTATTACAGGGCTTGGTAAACTGTAAGCAATTAATAAATACAATTTCACAGAAACATAGGCTGAGAGCTGGTATGGATGCATTTTCCAGAGACCAGATAGTCCAACACCCAAATTTTACAGTTGAGGTAACTGAAGTCTACATAAATTAAGTAAATTGTCCAAGTTCCAACAGTTGGCAAGCTTCAAAGATGGGATTTGAACTCTTTTCCTTGTCCAGAATTATTTCCACTATACCAAGTTTTCTCCCATTTTGTCATTTGTTTTATTCATGGGGCAAAATAACCTCATAAAAACTGAACTAGAGTTTTTTTCTCTACTTGGCATGATGGAGAGGAGTTTTAGAGGGCAATGCCACAGAACACAGTAAAACCATGGGTACAGTCACACTAGGTAATAAAGTAGTCTGACCCTCACCCTTTTGGAAGTTGGGGAGGAAGCAGCTATGAAAACAGGAACCACAAAATGGTTCCATGGCAAACTATGCACCATAGAGTAGCCTTAGCTAGTTCAGGACCTATTATAATGCAAACCATGAGGACAGCAGACTTCTCAGGGAAGAAATACCAGCCCATATATAGAATCCCTTCCAAAGTCAGTAAGGTATAGCAAGGAAAGCACTACATTTGGGTTCAAATCCTAATTCCTGCTATTTATTGTGTGACTTTGGGCAAGCTACTCACCCTCTTTAGGCTTTAATTTATTCATCTGTAAATTAAGAGGGTCAGATCAGATGACCTCTAAGATCTGTTGTTGCTCTAGATCTATCTATCTATCTATCTATCTATCTATCTATCTATCTATCTATCTATCTATCTATCCATCCATCCATCTATCTATCTATCTATCTATCTATCTATCTATCTATCCATCCATCCATCTATCTATCTATCTATCTATCTATCTATCTATCTATCTATCTATCTATCTATCCACCCATCCATCTATCTATCTAACTATCTATCTATCTATCTATCTATCCATCCATCCATCTATCTATCTATCTATCTATCTATCTATCTATCTATCTATCTATCAATCTATCATCCTATGATCAGAATATCATAGAGCTCCAAAGGGAAAGGATTAGTAATGGCTTCTGCCACCCATGCATTCCATTGTTCTCTGTGGATAAGATTTTTTCCCAATTTTCTCTTAATATAAAAAATATGATATTCCAGCCAAGCCCTACATGATGCCCTTTTCTCAGTTAATATATCTCCAATCAAAACTTTCATCACATCATATTCTGAAAGTTATGTAGACGAAGGAGCCATTGTCTGAGAAACATGAATTCCCTAGCACTCATATTGAAACCACGGGGACTGATTAGTTATCTGGCCTCAATTTGATAACCGAGGAGGAGAGAGGAATATTTTGTGTCACCCGACTACTTTGGCAGCATAAATGAGCTGAACCGTGCTCCTATTAATAAACAATGGGCTGTAATTTTTATTTGGCAGAGAGATCTGTGGCATCTGAAATTCCTACAGCCATCGATGGACTTCCTATTGAGTCTACAGTGTGATACAAGAATATTGATTAAAACCAAAGCAAGAACATTAAAAAAAATAGCCCACATAATTGAAAAGGCACTGTGCTGGTGGCATAGAGAATATTCAACATTCATTCATTTCTACATTCATTCAACAAGCATTTATTAATGGTTTACAAAGTGCCAGGAATTTTGTGAGGGCTACGAATGCAAACACAAAAATGAAACTGTCCCTACCCCACAAAGGTTGCCTCCTATTGTGTGGGAAAATAACACGTATACAATAAGGCAATACAAAATAGACAAAGAGCATTTTGGGTACAGTAAAGGACCAGGCAAGACCTCATGTGGAAAATAGCACTTGAGGTGAATTTTGACGAAAGCTGAGGAACCTAAAAGATACAAGTGTGAAGGGGGTACATTCTAGGAGAGGAGAACAGCTTGTACAAAGGTACTGATGTTGGAAATGGAATGTTATCTACAAGAACAAACAAGTCAGTCAGTTTGGCTGGAATATAGAGAGAAGGCAGAAAGGCAGAAAGGGAGGGTGCTGTTGTTTTCTTCTTTTAACACAAGAAACTCAATCTTAGTAGAGTGTAGGAAAGTTAGCTTCCCTCCCAAATCCTAGCCCATTTGATTTAATTTTTAGAAATTAACAGAGGCAACAAAGTGTTAAGAAAAGTAGAAAGATGTATATTCTCTTGGTTTCCCCATTATTATGAGTAAAGAAGTTTCCCTGATGGAATTAGAAGAGCAGCTGGAAAAATCTTGGTCTTGTCCATGGTTTCCTAAACTAATTGCCAGCCCTAGAGTAGTTAGTAGCCCCTTCCCTGCACTACCACCAAAGAACAACATGGAGGGGATTTGATTTCCTTCTTCCCCATCCTCTGTTGTTGCTCATCCAAGTAAGGAGATGGGAATTATCACAGCAGGAAGCAGCTTTGAGGAGTATGATCTTTGCTAGCAGAGAAGAGAGATGAAGTCAAATGAAGTTGCTGAGAGGAATAGTCTCAGGGAATTAAGCTGAGTAAGCTGCCCAATAGAAATACTGCACATAGTTAAGGGGCATGGGGGAAGGGGACATAAGCAAAACCATAAGAATAGAAAAGTCCCTGAGATACTATAATATTGGAGGTTACTGTGGCCCCAAATATTCCTTAGGGATGATTCCTACAAGCATTGATGTTATATGTTTTTAAGGGAGAGAGCACCTCGGGTTTATGTGGGGAAATGGTTGTAGCTACTATTCTTCCTATGACACCTGGTAAATCGGTTTATTTTGAATTAATTATACCTACTGGCTAATTATTAAAATTAAGTTCACTGATGGGGGTTCCTGAGTATATAACTTCTCCCTTGAATCTAGAACAGTAGACTTTCTCTGGGGGAACTTGACCCTTGAATGAAATTTAAAATCAAAGTTAGAGCTCCCAGAGTAGATACTGCATTAGAAACTAACCTCCATTCCAGCTAAAGAAAGGAGTCACATTTTCCTTCTCTTGGTCGCCTCAAGCCCTCTCCATTTATGCCCTTATTATTGGGCTAATAAAATAGACACTCCCATTTCTGTAAATGTAAATCAATCCACTTAGGAGGCCAGTGTTAATAGAAGCTAAGCATCGTTCCTAATGTACATAATGCCTTCTATAAACCCTGAAAAGAGAGGCTTCTTACTCAGGGAAGTCTCCCCATGGCCACATGTCTTCTGTATTCCCTTGATAAATGTTTACTGACCTGGCAGTGTGAAGGGGAGTATTAATGTGTAATAATCCAGGGAAAGTAGGCTGAGCCAAATTGTGAAGAGTTTTAAGTATCAAAATATAGACGTGTGCATTTTATCCTAGAGGCAATAAGGAATCACTGAAGCTTCTTTAATAGGGGAATTATATGGTCAGACCTGTGCGTTAGAAATGCCAATTTATTAGGAG
Source organism: Monodelphis domestica (assembly GCF_027887165.1). Classification (NCBI taxonomy): domain Eukaryota; kingdom Metazoa; phylum Chordata; class Mammalia; order Didelphimorphia; family Didelphidae; genus Monodelphis; species Monodelphis domestica. The sequence goes on along the minus strand of NC_077228.1, from coordinate 519,062,861 downwards.
TGTGGAGAATGGATTGGAGAGAGGGACAGAAGGGAGTCAGAGAGACCAATGAGGAAGCTACTGCAACAGTCCAAGTGATAGATGATGAGAGTCATTAGCTAGGGTGTTGGCTATTGAAAGAAAAGATGGATATTTGGCAACTGATTGGATATGGTGATGAGGGAGAGGGAAGAGTCAAAGATGACTCTGAGATCCCACTAGACCACCAGTCCTAAGTCTAACTTGGCCCCCTAAGTCATAGTTCAAGGAAATTGCCTTTTTAGAGAGGCAAGCTGGCAACTTCCTGTAATGACGTTACATCCCCTCACTCTCCTCTCCAGGAGCCAGTTTCTGAAGACTCCAAAATGAAAGTTCTTCTAACCAATATCCTTAATTCTGCCAAATGGTTCAAATGGGAAACATCATTTTATTCATGGAAATGGCATTAAAGGAGACATATTACCATCTCCTTTACCTCTACACCCAAGAGACTGTTGGGATTTCCATTTGACTTGTAGTTAAATGTTTTCTCCCCCTACTAGAAATGTGAATTCTTTAATAACAAGAATTATCTTTTTTCCCCATTTCCATTCCCAACATTAAGCATAGCATTTTCTACATAGTAGATGCTTAATAAATGTATTTTCATTTGTTCATCCATCCAGGAAATGACACTGAAGTGTGGAGAGGATGATAATTAAGAGAAAATAGAGTGACTAAAATCCAGAGAAGAGAGTCTCTAAGTGGAGGCAGTGGTCACTAGTATTGGATGCTGCCAAGAGGTAGGAAAAGATGAGGGCTAAGAAAAGGCTATGCGATCTGTGACAATTAAGAGGTCACTGGCATAGTTGGAGAGATAAATTTCACTTGAGTGATCTGGTGTCAGAAGGCCAAGCTATAAGGGATTGAGAAGTGAACAAGAATAAATGGAGGAAAATGAGGGTGGACAGCTTTATCTAGGACTTTGGTATGGAAAGGAAGACATAGTGAATGATAAATCAAGGGGATCACAGGTTTAAATGAGTCAATCAATCAATCAAAAGTATTAAGTCATTGCTATGTACCATGCACTCTTTTGGGTGCCAAGGAGATACAAAGGCAACAATGAAACTGCCCCAGTCCTCAAAGAAGTGACCATATAGAAATACATGAAGTATACTCAAAACGTATACAAAATGAAGGTTTTTAAAGGGTGAGAGAGATTTATGCATGTTTGAAGGAATGTTTTATTAACCTGGGCATGTTTGTGGGGAAGAGGTCTGTCAGCAAGGAGACTGAAGATTGGAGTGGGGAGGGAATGACTGATGCCTGGGGTGACCTGTAGGATGAGAAAGGCAAAGATGGGTTCATCTACCATGTGCATTTGTCATTTCCCAGAATGGTTTTCCAGTTTTTATGTCCTCAGATTTGATGTGTTGTAAACCATCTACTTCATGGAGCTACTTTCTCTGCAAATTTTAGATATAATTTAATTCATTTGTCTTCATCCCGTTTCACATAAAGTAATAATCAGAAAGAACTGAATTGAGGATATAACTTGCAGTGAAACTGATCATCATGGGCCAAGCATCCAATGGTGTGGTTCAGAGGGACCACGGATTGTCATTCACTCCAGAAACAGCCCTCTTAGGTAGATCCCACAGGGCAGACTGGGAGAAACTCAAATGACCCTTGGAGCATTTTATCTTCTACCCACTTAAAGGGCAGAGCCCAGGAAATGGAGTGGGAGCCCTGGATCTAAGTGCTTCTCTAGATCCTGACTGGCTGCTTGGATCCGAGTGAACTGACTCGCTTTTCCTCTAGTACAAACTCTTCATTTTACAGATTCTATAGTTAAGTATTTTGCACCAGCTATATTCCAGACTATTTGCTAGGCTCTAAGAAGGAAAAAAAGAGGGAAGGGCAGATGATATGTGCCTGCCCTCAAAAATCTTAACATGATTTTTTCAGACAAGGTTTGTGATTTCATCCGGATAGGCAGCTCCAGGTGAGGAGACTCCCTCTACCAATGCACATCGTTCCTTCTGAGTAATTTGTAGTCTTAGCAAGTTTTCTGGATGCACTAAGAGTTCTTTGCCTACGATCATAAAACCAGAATGTGTCAGAGGTGGAATTTGACCTTGAAGTAACTCAGAGTTAATCTTCCTGCCTCCTAGGATAGTTCTCCATCCAAAGTGTCTCTGTGTTTTTTGAATTAAAAACAGCCTTAAACAAAATTGTATTTATTCTGATATTTCAAAGATGAGTGGGGGAAATGCTCTTTACAAACACTAACAGCTCCACTGTGGTTTAACAGATCATCTTCAAAAGCCAAAACACTCACCACCCCATAACTAACCTGTGAATCACCCCAATGAGTTCATCCTTGAACAGATGAACAATCAATCCATCACCGAGCTCCAGGTTGATAAGAACTAGGGAAGCTCATGCTCCACCGGAATTCATGATGAAGCAAATCTTGATATTTCAATCTTGGAATTCTGAGGATGTTCCCCCTTCTCTCCACTCCACAGCCACCAATCTAATTCAGGCCCTCATCACCTCTCATCTCTACATGGGCTTCTATTCAATCTCCCTGCCTCCAGTCTCTTACCTAGTCTAGTCCACCTCCACACAACTGCCAGGGGATTTTCCTAAACAGTAGGTCTCATCATGTAGCTCCCCTGCTCAATAAGCATCAGTGACTCACTATTTGCCTCCAGGATCAGATTACCTCTGTGTAGTACTGAAAGTTCTTTATAACCTAGTCCCCTCCTACCTTTCTAGGTATTCATGTATTCCTCTCTATGCCCCATGTGGCTGGAGAATGAAATGTTAAACCACTCTAATATCTCCACTAAGAAAACCCTAAACCCTGATGCCTTAGCTTCCTCATTTATAAAATGAACTGGAGAAGGAAATGGCAAACCATTGCACTATGTTTGCCAAGAAAACCCTAAATGGGGACACAAAGAATCAGACACAGTTGAAAACAACTCAATAACAAGAGCAACAACAATATACACTTTGATTTGGGTAAATGGACCTATTTGTAGTTCTTTGAACACTAAAATCTATCTTCCTCCATCTCCTAGCCATTGCACTGGCTATTCCCCACACCTGCAATATTCTCCCTCCTCACCTCTGCCTCTTAATTTCCCTGGCTTCTTTCGAGAGTTATCTGAAATTCCATTTTCTGTAGATCATTTCCTACCCTCCTCCCTGACCCTTTCACCCATTGCCTTCCGCTCTGAGATTACTTTTCATCTGCTCTGTAGAGCTTGTATGTAAATTATCCATTTTTAAACCCTTACTTTCTGCCTTAGAATCAATACTAAATATCAATTCCAAAGCAGAAGAGTGGTAAGGGTTAGGCAACTGGGGTTAAGTGACTTGCTCAGGGTCACAAAACTAGGAAGTGTCTGAGGCCAGATGGTACATTATCATTTACATACTGCCTTCTCCAATAGAATAAAATAGAAGGTATTACCTTCAACCTACCCTGTATAACTTGTATGTGCATTATCATTTATGTATTGTCTCCCCCAACTGACTATGAGCTTTTCGAGGATAGGGATGATGTTCTGTGATGCTTTATTTTATTTTTCCCCCTTTTTTGCTGTATCCTCAGCACTTAACACAGTTAACAAATCTTAACAATTCCTTATTGCCTGACTAACTCAGACACTGGCTAGGAAATTTAATGGGGGGGGGGTTAAACTATATGGTAAAATTAATGTTGTGCTATTTCATAATGGCATTAAGAGTCTCAAGTATGAGGCGTTTGAGTTAGCAAAGCATAGTGGATAGAGAGCTGGCCTCAGAGTCAAAAAACACCCTGAATTCAGGTCCCACTCTGGGGCTTTTTACTACCCTGATGTCCCTGAGGAAGTCCTTAACCTCTTTGTTCCTCCAGAAAATTGGCTACGACATAAATTGCAGAGAAGGTGCACGTTTGTAGTAATAAACTGGATGTCCCGGGACGATGTCAAAATCAACTGTATTCATGATCTTCCCCTATCCCAAATCTACCTCTCTTCCCAACAGCCCTATTTCTTTTGAAGGCACCATCAGCTGGCGTCTCCCAAATTCACCACCTCTGCATCATCCTCTGCTCCTCACTCTCCTTCACCCCCCACATCCAATTATTTTCTAAATCTTGCTGTTTCTACCTTCACAACACCTTTCAAATAGAACCACTTTCTGTTAATAGTGCTACCAACTTAGTGCAGGCTATCATCACCTCTCACATAGATGATTGCAAAAGCCTCCTAATTGATCTTCCTACTTTAAGTCTCTCTCCACTCTAATCCATTCTCCATATTGCTGCCAAAATGATTTTCATGAAGCACAAATCTGACCCTATTACTCCTCTACTCAATCAACTCTAGTGGCTCCCTGTTACCTCTGGGATCAAATACAAACTCTTCTCTTAAATCATCAAAGCCTTTCAACCTCTCCTTCCAACCTTGGATGTGGCTCTCCCGCCTGCAATCTGCTTTTAGCCAAATAAGCCTTCTCTCTGTTTATCACGTGTAATAGCCCATCTCTTCTCTCCATGTCTTGGCATCAGTTATTCCTTGCCTGGAATACTTTCCCTCCTCACCTTCCTACAAAATGCAGCTCTATTGTACCCCTCTAGAGCCATGCTCTCCATTCCCTCCGTGCTTGAAAAAGTTACAGTCTAGTCCACAGTCAGAAGAGCCTCTGGAGGTCCAAGAACTAGTCTATGCAAAGACTTTATGAGCAGTCAAGCCCAGTCTGAGAGCACAGCCCTGAGGAGCAACTAAGACCCAAGCCAGCAGCAGATCCCAGGTCCTATAGGCAAGAGAGAGACTTTGTCCATTGACCATGCTATATTCGGATGTGAAGGTGGTGGTGGTGAACCCATTGGATCACCTGCTTTAAGATGGAGCCCACTCTCCCCAGAGACCCAGGCAGTATTATGGGCGACCATGTCCATAGTTAGGAGGGATGTGTGCATATTTCTTTTCTTACTGTATTTTCTCTGTAACTATCTCTTTGTATGAACTAATTGATGGTAATTAGTTAAATGATAATAGGTTGCTAATGATCACATCATTGTATTTTAGCAATATCTTGATTTATATGCATATATTGGCAATATGCTAATATTCTTATATAATATAATATTTTAATTTTCCAATTTTATATAACAACAATTTTAAACATTCATTTTCTAAAATTTTGAATTCAAGATTTTCTCTCTCTACTCCCTCCATGAAATGGTAAGCAAATTCATCTATGTTATAATGGTCTTAAGAGATATTAACTGATCCTGACAATTAATACTGGGGAAAATATATCAGAATGGAAGGAATGGTGGATCTATAACCCCTCAAGGGTATGCCTAGAACCCTGAGAGGGAGAGGGAGCTGACTATAAGCTATCAGAGGAGAATACCATAACTCCTCAAGAGTATACCTAGAACCATGAGAGATAAAAAGAACCAAATTAGAGAATTCCATTACCCTTCAAGAGGACATCTAGAACCTAGAGAGGAAGATGGCCATAAGTTGTCAGAGGAGAATGCCATAACCCTTCAAGAGTATACCTAGAACCCTGAGAGGGAAATAGAACCACATTAGAGAACTCCATAACCACTCAAGAGGATATCTAGAACCCAGAGAGGGAGATGGCCATAAGCTGTCAGAGGAGAATGCCATAATCCCTCAAGAGTATACCTGGAACCCAGAGAGGCAAATAGAGCCAGCTGCAAGCTGTCAGAGGACTTGACTCTTCAGTGTAATGGGGAGATGGGATAAAGATTCCCAAGCTACACTTAGATTTAACTACTTAGTATTTATTTGTAATTATTCTCCTTATAGTTATTCTGTATTTGTTTATATAAGTCCTTGTTATCTTCCCTGTTAGAATGTAAGCTTCTTGAGAGTCAAGATGGCATCATTCTTTGTGTTTGCATCTCCTCAGGCTTGCTCAATGCCTGACACATAAGTCTTTCATAAATACTTAATGATTAAATTATTGGTAGAAGTTCCTACACTGATGAAATAACAGCTCTATGACTCTCGTCCCCAAAAAATCTGTATGAGGAGCACAAAGAAATATGGGAAAATTAAAATGAGGGGAAGGTGAGGAAGCAGAACTAGAAGAATTCAATTCAACCAAATTATAGCTATATAAAAGTCAGCCAGCTAAGATTTATTAAGCATAGTGCCAGGCGCTGTGTTAAGTGATTTGTTGCTCAGTGGTTTCAGTCATATCCGACTCTTCATGACTCCATTTGGAATTTGCTTGGCAAAGATACTGGACTAGTTTTCCATTTCCTTCTCTAGCTTTTTCTACAGATGAGGAAACTAAAACCGGAGCAAAAAAGGTTAAGTGACTTGTTTGAGGTCACACAGCTACTGTGAAGCCAGATCTAAACTCAAAGAGAGGAGTCTTCCTGACCCCAGATGGGGTGTTCTATCCATTATTCTCCCCAGGGAACACAAAGAAAAGGAAAACCAAACCTAAACAAACAAACAAAACAGTCCTGGCTCTCCAGAATCTCACCTGTAATGGAAAAGTGAATATGAATGAATGGACTTACCAGAAAGAATCATGGTGAAGCCTTCAGAGATCAGAAAGGCCTTGGAGGCCATCCTTCTCAACCAACTCATTCATGTAACAGAAGAGGAAATTTGAAGGTAATTAATTTAAATGTAAATAATCACTCTGCAAGTTTAATAGTAGTATTGATGCTTGCTATTAAATTTTAAATAAAATTATTAAATAGAAAATCTAATTATAGAATAGGAGAGTTGATCTTAGAATCAAGAAGATCTGAGTACAAGTCCTTCCTTCAACATGGCAGCATGACCCTAGAGAAATCATTTAACCACTCCATGCCTTTAGGTAACTCCAAAGGTCTATATATTATGAATAAGTTATTTATTTTAATTAGTTAAAGGAGTTTTGACATAAAGAAACCTAGACATCTGTGAAAGCACAGCTATAAGCATGTATGTTCTATGTGTACATTCATATGTTTAGATCCACATGTGGGGGTGTTTGTGTGGATATGATACAAAATGAGCATTATAGATCAGGAAAGAAAAGCAAACAATGTGTGCTAGAACAGCCCTGGAACAGCCAGTCCTCTTCCACATGGAAGAGAAAGCACCTAAACAGGACCATTAAGGCTGACTAAAATTTCGAAAGATAAACAGGGGAGGAAGGGTGACCAGAGTTAGCAAGAACATAGATTTAGATTTGGAAGGGACCTTATTGGACCCTCTAGTCCCACCATCCTATTTTATAGATGAGGAAATTGACATGTACACAGAGGTTAAGTGACTTGTCCAAGGTCACATAACTGGTAATAATAATGCTGATAACTAGCATTTATATAGTTTGCAAGGTACTTAGCATATGTTATGTCATTCTGATCTTTACAATGACCCATTGAAGTAAGTGCAACTATTATCTCCATTTTAGAAATGAGGAAACTGAGGCTAAAATAGTTAAGACACGTGCCAGAGACACACAGCTAGTAAGAATCTAAGGTACGATTGGAACCCAAGTCTTCTTGACTCCCCCTGGTCTGGTGTTTTATCCAGTATTAACACACCAATTCAAAGGATTAACACAGAAAAGTACATGATCTACACAGGAAATTAGAAGAAGTTCTGGAGAGAAGACTGGAGAGGAGGTAGAGGTGTTGGTGTAATGGGCAGCAAGGTTGGCTAGGTATGCTCTCCCCAGCAGGAGGAGTCCAGGATGAGGGGCAAACAAAGATGTGATTTTCTGAAATTATACATTTAAAAAACTAGTTATACAGACAAAGAAGAAAATTCAAAACTTGACCCCCAGAAAGAGATACAAAGGGGTGAAGGCAGGGAAGGGAGAAAGGGAAGGTACTAAAGGCAGAAAGCAAATGAGTGGGATAAAAGACAATAGGATGAAAAGCAGAAGAGAAGGAGGAGATGCTGAAAGAAGGCGGTGGAAAGGAGGGTGCATCTAGAAGCAGGAGTTGCAGGTCAAAGAGAAGGACATGAAGGAGGAAAAGAATAGGAAGGTAGCCTTGAAGGAGAGGGAGTTTAAAATGAAGGGCTGAGTGAATGACAAGTGAAAGGGAGAGGTTTGGAAACAGGAGGGAGGGAGGAAATGGGAAACAAGAAAGCAAGCGGCTGAGTGCTCACTCAAAGGAGTAATGAGTCTCTCTCTGGAGAGCTCCATCAGCCAGGAAACCACTTTGCTTCATGTCTCCTTGACGCTAAAATAGCAGGTTGTGTAGTGAAAGGTTCATTCAAACTGGCTATTTGGCATCATGGAAAGAACTGGTCAAGTGGATGCCTCCTTGGTATTTCATTTTTCTCAATTGTCACACCACTTGGGACATATTGACACAGCCTCAATGGTTTCATCATTGTGGAGGAGAAATAAAATAATTGGTGCATAATAGAAGAGTGGGAACATGCTTTGAAAATGTGACTATTTGTGAAAAAGGAAATCCACACCTGCTAGTCAAAATGTCACCTCTGGAAGAATTACTCATAGCAGCCCAGGCCCAGAATTTGAAAGATGTCAGAGATCATCTAGTTTTAAAGATTGAGAGCTGAAAAAGATTCATCTCATCCAACCCTGCCTCCTTTTACAGCTAAGGAAACCATCTTAGAGAGGTGAAGATTTGCCTAAAGACACCCAACTCATACATATCACAAAGGAAATTTGAACCCAAGCCTTTTGTACTATTCTTCCCATACCACGGTGCCTTGTTTTACAAAGGAAAAGCTGAAGAAATGTTCCATTTTGATGGGAGGCCCCCGAACCCTGTAAGACTATAAGCATGGCATATTTCTCTTCTTTTGCTTCCACTAACTTCACCCCATTACTAGGATACAAAAACAAGGTCCCCAGAAACAGGGTGAGCATCTAGTGCATCCCATCCAGCAAGCATTTATATTATACTCAATGGAAGGCAATATGGCGGATGGATAGTGGATTGCTCTAACCCTCTCTTCCTTACAACAATAGAAAGCTGACCTCAGAGAACAAATGAAAAATCTTTAGCATGTGCTTTCTAGGTGCCAATCAGGGTGCTCAGTACTAGGGATACAAACACAAAAACATACAGTTTCTGCCCTCAGGTAGTTTACATTCTAATGGGAGAAATAGCACATGAAGGAGAGTGGTGGTATAAAATGAGTTATAGCCTTGGAAATGTCAAAGATTGTGAGTAGAACAATAGAATGGCCCATAACAAACTCTTTCCAGAAGCAATTTGGTCTGATTACTCAGTCGTTTTTCAGTTGCATCTGATTCTTCATGAACCCATTTGGGGTTTTCTTGGCAGTGGTACTAGTGATTTAGTCCTGAGCAAGAAGTGGAAAGCATGGGGAGCTAAATGGCTCAGTGGATAGAGAGACAGTCCTAAAGACAGGATGTCCTGGGTTCCAATCTGACCTCAGACACTTCCCAGCTGTGTGACCCTGGGCAAGTCACTTGACCCCCACTGCCTAACCTTACCACTCTTCTGCCTTAGAACCAATACACAGTGCTGATTCCAAGATGGAAGATAATGTTAGAAAAATAATGAAAGAGGGAAGATTTGATAAAAATTGGCTTAGTTTAATATAAGGCCACAAGGTCTCAAGCAATGGCTTAACTTCTCTGAGAGGTGGCTTTTGATAGAACCAAAGAAGATCCAAATTCAAGTCCTGCTTATTATTATTATATAATTTAATATAATATCATCTGTACAATGCTGAACAAGACACCAACCCTCTCAGTGGCCTTGATTTCTTTCAAAAATGACAATTTCTAGATGACTGGCCAACCCATATTTCTGGAGACCTCACTAAAAGTTCCCTACCCTGATGAAATCATAGATCCAGAGCTACCCTGCGGGTGCTCCGCTGACATGGGAAAAAAACCACACCAAAAAATGTTCATGACAATGTACCAAGCATGAAAGATGTAAAGGAAAACTCAGAAACAACAGCAATTCCTACAACCAGGAGGGTGATTGGATGTGCAATAATGGAACCTTAGCAGTCAGACAGAGCCCTGTTGTGTTAAGCAGGATGGAATCACTCATCCCCACTGCAGCATGCCTGGGGAATGCAAAGGCTGTTTCTGTATATTAAATGAGAGTAAAAAAAACTTTGATCAATAATTTCTCTTTATGAAAAATAAAAGGGATGAAAATGATCAGAGATTGAATCTAAATACTTAATGGCTGTGGCCAGCTGAGGGGAAACACTGTAAATGAGCCTTAGAGCAGCTGCTCAGGATGGTGTCCAATGGGGGATGGAGACTGAAGAGGTCTCATAGCATTTTTCTTGAATTTTCCAAATTGGTCCCTCTCAGCAATCCCAGAGGAATCCATGCCCCAGAAAGAAGTCCACAAAAAACACCTCTCCCCTCTCTTTTAGCAAGGGGAGGTTTGAAGCTCTTTAACAAGATTCCACCAAAATGAGGTTTGAATGCCTCAGTCATGTTTTTGAGGGGAGAAGGCAAATAAGGGCTGATTTCTGATTTAATCAACAAGGTAACTCCTCCAGTAATACAAGAACAACACCTGCTCTGTACTTTACAGCTGGAGAGTGCTTCTAGGCACTGACAAAATAAATGACACCTAAAGTGACACAGCCAAGATCTCTGTGTGGCATGGCAACTCAAGGCATGTGAGCAAAGAAGCCAGCTATGCCAGGGGTTCTTGACGGGCTGGGAACTTTAAAACAAAAGATGACCTTAAATCAATAGAACTGGTTTCCCTTATAATTCTGTGTATTTTATGCACGTAAAAATCATTCTGAGAGAGGATCTACAGACTGCAACAGACCACTAAAGTTAGAGTCTATGACTCAAAATGGGTTAAAATCCCTGAATATGCTATGGTGTTTCTCAATGAGAGAATGCAAGATGACAATAATGTTTTACAAAGATAGATAGACAGACAGACAGACAGACAGACAGACAGACAGACAGACAGATAGATAGATAGATGGATAGAGAAAGAAAGAAAGAAAGAAAGAAAGAAAGAAAGAAAGAAAGAAAGAAAGAAAGAAAGAAAGAAAGAAAGAAAGAAAGAAAGAAAGAAAGAAAGAAAGAAAGAAAGAAAGAAAGAAAGAAAGAAAGAAAGAAAGAAAGAAAGGAAGAAAGGAAGGAAGGAAGGAAGGAAGGAAGGAAGGAAGGAAGGAAGGAAGGAAGGAAGGAAGGAAGGAAGGAAGGAAGGAAGGAAGGAAGGAAGGAAGGAAGGAAGGAAGGAAGAAAAAAGATGGATGGATGGCTAGATAGATAGACAGACAGACAGACAGACATGTAGATTAATAGTAGATGGACAGGCAGACAGACAGCAGATAGATAAATAGGTGGATGTATATAAATAGAGAGAGAGAAGAGAGGGAGAGAAATGGGCAGGCAGAGAGAAGGATGGATGAATGGAGAGATGAATTTATATATATATATATATACATATATATATATATATATATATATATATAGAGAGAGAGAGAGAGAGAGAGAGAGAGAGAGAGAGAGAGAGAGAGAGAGAGAGAGAGAGAGAGATGGACAAAATACTGAATTTTTCTTTCCTTTTGTGTATGGCATTGAAAGCTGCTAACAAAAGGTTATCTCTGGGAAGTTTAACACATGTCTGGACTAGCAAACACTAGCTACCTAATTGGTCTTCCTCCTCTTTAAATCCATCCTTCATTCATCTACCTAATTGGTCCTTTCCCTCCTTAGAAGGAGGAGGCAATATGGCACCATGGAAAGAGATCAGCAGTTGGACTTCATGCCTGTAATATGCTCTCTCCTTACCTCTGCCTCCCCCAGCTCATCAAAGCTCAAGTCAAGCTTTTCCTGATCTACCCTTCCTTCCAGCCACAACGATCGCCCCTCTGAAATCACCTTGTATCAACTCTGTTTCTTGGTTTCTATTTTCCCTTTATTTTTCTGCATATATGTTGCTTCCCTACAGTAGCATGTAAGTTCTTTGAGAACAGGTACTTTATCAGCTTGGTCACTGGCCCGAGAGTCATACTGAAGACACTCATTTCAGTTAAGGCATTAAAGTCCCCTCATAAAGTGCAAATATTGCCAGACAAGAAAGAGGAAGATGAAGACATTATCATTATCCTTTAGAGACAGAGAATGGACCTGTGATGGATGTCTTTGGCATAGGAAGGTCCCTGGATGAGAAGACTCTTTTCCAACACAGGTTGACATTTTCCTTAGCTGGCAATAAAAAAGAATTCCCTAGATGCCCTAGAGGTTGTGACTCTCCCAGTGGCCCATAGCCAGTAAGGGTCAGAAGTGGGACCTGAAAGAGCTAAATCAATTGTACAAAAAATCAAGCCATTCTCCAATTGATAAATGGGCAAGGGACATGAATAGGAAGTTTTCAGCCAAAGAAATCAAAACTATTAATAAGCACATGAAAACGTGCTCTGAATCTCTGATAATCAGAGAGATGCAAATCAAAACAACTCTGAGGTATCATCTCACACCTAGCAGATTGGCTAACATGACAGCAGAGGAAAATAATGAATGCTGGAGGGGATGTGGCAAAGTCGGTACATTAATGCATTGCTGGTGGAGTTGTGAATTGATCCAACTATTCTGGAGGGCAATTTGGAACTATGCCCAAAGGGTGATAAAAGACTATCTGCCCTTTGATCCAGCCATAGCACTGCTGGGTTTGTACCCCAAAAAGATAATGGAGAAAAAGACTTGTACAAGAATATTCATAGCTGCTCTCTTTGTGGTGGCAAAAAACTGGAAAATGAGGGGATGCCCTTCAATTGGGGAATGGCTGAACAAATTGTGGTATATGTTGGTGATGGAATACTATTGTGCTCAAAGGAATAATAAAGTGGAGGAATTCCATGGAGACTGGAACAACTTCCAGGAAGTGATGCAGAGTGAAAGGAGCAGAACCAGAAGAGCGTTGTTCACAGAGACTGATACACTGTGGCACAATCAAACGTAATGGACTTCTCCATTAGTGTCAATGCAATGTCCCTGAACAATCTGCAGGGATCTAAAAAACACTATCCTCAAGCAGAGGATAAACTGTGGGAGTAAAAATACCGAGGAAAGGCAAACAGCTTGACTACAGGGAGGGAGGGGATATGATTGAGGAAAGACTCTAAATGAACACCCTAATGCAAAAACCAATAACATGGAAATGAGTTTGGATTGAGGACACATGTGATACCTAGAGGAATCATGCATCGCCTATGGGAGGGGGGGGGAGGAAAAGAAAATGATCTTTGTTTCTAATGAATAATGTTTGAAAATAACCAAATAAAATAATGATTAAAAGGGAAAAAAAAAGAAGTGGGACCTGAAATCAGGTCTTCTTAGTTCTAGGGCTGACTCTCTTTAACCTTTGCACAGATTAATTTATCTTTTGAAATAATAAATCTGTCATACTTTTGAGAAAAGATGCCACAGGAAAAACTGGTTTGAGAATTAGAAGATTTGCCTCCTAATCTTGACAGCTAGGTGGCACCATGGTTCACAGACCTCAAAGCCTAGAGCCAGGAAGACTAGTCTTTCCTGAGTTCAAATCCATTCTGAGACATTTACTAGCTATCAGTCTTGAACAAGACCTTTAACCTTTTGGCCTCAGTTTCCTCCTCTGTAAATTGAACTGGAGAAGGAAATGGCAAGTCACTATAATATCTTTACCAAGAAAACCCCAGTCACAAAATGACCAACACGACTGAACAACAATGTCTAAAATTTAACCTCTTTGCCTCAGTTTCCTCAATTGCAAAAGGAGAATAATAGTAATACCTACTTTCTAGGATTTTTCAGAAGGTCAAATGAAATCACATTTGTAAAATGCTTAGCAGAATGCCTGAAACATAAACATTAACAGAGTTAATGTGGCTCCACCGCTAACTCTACCTATGATCTTGAAGAAGGAATACTGAGTTGAGAATCAAGGGGACATGAATTCAAATCTCACATCTGATGTGTACCACCTCTATGTTTTGGGGAAAGTCATTGATCTTCTGGAAGCCTCAGTTTCTGTATCTGTAAAATGAGGACATTGGATGATATGGTCTCTTAAGGTTCTTCCAGCTCAGACATTTTGTGACTTCAAGAGAAGTAGCCTGACATTGTAGATAGAGCCCTGTGTCTGGAATCAAGAAGACCTGAATTCAAATCTGGCCACAGACTCTAGCTAAGTGACCTTGGGCAAACGATTTATGTTTTTCTGGGCCAGTTTCCTCATCTATAATGGCAGCCATTAATACATATCTTATCTGAAAAAGGGTTTTATGAGAATAACATGAAATAATATTTGTAAAGAGCTTTGAAAACCTTAAAGTGATATGTAAATGCAAGTTATCATCATCATCATTATTATTACTCCAAACCCAAACCATCTCATCTCCAAGAACCTCACTCCCTTATCTGTAAAATGGAGATATTAATATCTGTAGTACATAGCTCATGGGATCATTATAAGACTCAAATGAGATAATAGATGTAACATGCTTTGCAAACTTTAAAGCACTATATAAATATCATCTATTACTGTGGCATAATGGGTGTTGGGGGATAAAGGATTCAATTAAACAAGCATTTAGTTTATTAAGCCCTACTCATCTGCTGGGTTCTGTGCTAAGTACTGGGCATGCAAAAACAAAACAAAATAAAATAAAATAAAATAATCCCTGCCATCAAGGAGTTGTTACTCTACTATGGGTGGGGGCTGGAGGTGGGGGCACTCCAAAGGAGAAGAAGGGAGCAAAGAAACAGATGAAAGATCCAAGGTCAAACAGTGGCTGACTTCACACACTCACATAGGCTCACCCCAAATCCAAGTTCATATTTCATAAAGTGTTTCCACTTTGGGTCTGTGGCGGTCCCAGATCTTTCTTTCACCCTTTTCTCCCTCGTCTATAAGGATTCCAAAAGGCTGCTGCCACACTGTCTTTCCAAACGAGAGAAAACGGACACTTTAATAAATCACTACCAACAAATGCCCTTGACTTTGCTTCCTCTTTTTATAATGGAGAAAGAAGGCTGCAAACTTGCAGCTGGGGAGGGTGGCAGCCAGCCTGGGAGAGGATAGATGGCCTTGCCCTTAGCCAGCAGTATCTTATCATAATAGAAAGAAAGCCAGACAGAAGAATGAACAAGCAACAGCTGGATAGAGGTCCCTCCTATGCCCAGTCCAGAGGTAACAAGTTCAGCATCTCTTCATTCAGATAACAGAAAGGGACCCAGGCATCAGCTGAGCTCCTCAATGACTCCAGCTGCTAATTACCTACAAAAACCATTGACAATCCATAAACTGGGCAGGAAGCAAGGTCTGGGCTTTTGCAAAGCTGCCTCTGGCTAGAATCAGAGATGCTTAATCGGCTGCCCTAGAGGAAATGGCTTTCCCACTGGCTTCTCTGCAAACACAGCATATTATGAAGGTAACCACTCAGACATGGGACTGGTTTCCATTAGTGAGCATGACAAGAGTGATCTCTGGAATGGATCAGAGTCCCTTGGGACGTTGCTTCTGAAAGCTAAAGAGCAGCTGTGACAATGTGGTACCCTGGAGAAAATGGCCAGATCTCTCAGTGATGAGAAGGTCGCCATGAGGAGGATTTACAAAGAGATGTTCTTTGCCTTCCTCGAGAGGTGCTGGGACATACATCTGCCCTGGGAAACCATTCTCCATCCCAACATCAACCGGCACACTCCACCATCCCATCCCCACCAAGATCCTCTTTATCTTCTGTTTGGATTTGCAAGGATTTATGGCAGAAAACAAGGTGCCTGAGCCCTCCCTCCCACTTGTAACTTTCTGTCACAGAGATTGACTGCAGCCTCTATTCACACTTCAGATTCAATGGGACCCCTTGCCAATCCTGCCTCCTGGAGGGAATGGGAGCAGCCTTTGGCTTCAATCAAAGTTAGATTCGGCATGATGTAGTGGCTCCCTGCCCCTTCTGGGATCAATTATAAAATACTCATGTTGGCATTCAAAGCCCTTCATAGCCTCCACATCCTCTCCTCCATTTTTCTTGTCTTTTTTAGGCATCAGATTCCCCCCATGTATTCTAAGATGTGGGGACCCTGGCAGATTTGTCATTCCTTGCCCAAGATACTCCATCTCCTGACTTTGGGAATTTTCTTTAAAAACAAAATTCTTACCTTCTCTCTTAGAATCAATAATGTGAATTGGTTCTAAGGCAAATCAATGGTAAGGGCTAGACAATGTGGGTTAAATGACTTGCCCAGGATCATACAGTTAGGAAGTATCTGAGGCCATTTTTGAACCCAGGATTTCTCATCTCTAGACCTGATTCTCAATCCACTGAGCCACCTAGCTGACCCCACTTTGGATATTTTCAATGACTGTGTCCTCATACCTCCTTATCTTCCCTCCTCATCTCCTCCCTTATCTTCACCTCCCTTTAAGATCCAGTTTATATCCATCATCTGAATAACTGAGGTCTTTCCTGGTCTAGTTTCCCACTCAGTCCCTTCTCTCTTAAATTACCCTCCATTTGTACTGTGTCTCTCATTCTAATGGAGGAGACAACAGGAAAATAATTAGGTGTATACCAGCTGAACACACTGCATATGGTAGATAATTTCTAAGGAAAGGCAGAAGCCTCTAAGGGGCTGAAGGAGGAGAGAGACAAGGGAAGACCTCCTACTGGAAACAGAATTTGAGCTAAATCTTCAAGAAATTAAAGGAAGCTAGGGGCGACGAGTGGGGCAGGAGAATGTTATAGGCAGAAGAGATACCTACTAAAAGCCAGAGTTGGGAAATAAATATTCCTATTCAAGGAATAGCAAGTAGACCGGTATTCTTGGTTCATAGGACTCAAGGAGGGATGTAAAACTTGATAAAACTGGAAAGAGAGAAAGGGGGCCAGGCTACCATTAATAGCCAATAGCTCCCATTTAGGTTTTTGCAAAGCTCTTTTCATGTTATCTCATTTAATCCTGGAGATGATATTATTATCATCCCCATTTTACAGATAACTGAGGCTGAGAGATTAAGTGCTTACCTAAGGTCATACAGCTAGTAAGTATCTAAGGCTAGATTCAAACTCAGGTCTTCCTGACTACAAATCCAGCTCTAAACAGAGGCCTGTATTTTTTATATAATAACTTTTAATTTTTTTCCAGATTTCATGTCAATACAATTTTTTATTATTCATTTTCTGATATTTTGCAATCCATGTTTTCGCTCTCCTTCCCACCCTTTCCCCCTCCCCAAGAAGGCAAATAATATGATCTAAGATGTACATATATCATCATATAATACACATTTACATGTTTGTCATGTTGTGGAAGAAGACACATATTGCTTATACTAGAGTAAAGTTCATGGAGGAAATCAAGTCAAGAATGGTATGTTTCAATTTGCATCTGGACTCATTTTGTTCCTTGAGGTCTGCATTTTTGATGCTAGAGGTAATAAGAAGTCACTTGACATAACTGGGTAGGGGGCTCACAAGGTCAGAGTTGGACTTTAGGGAAATAACTTGGCCATCTGAGTGGAGAATGGGTGGAGGATAAGAGGAATAAGGATTATATAGCATCCGCAATCTGCTAGACTCTGTGCTAAGCCTCTTACAAATATGACTTCATTGCATCTTCACAGCAACCTGGCAAGATAGGTGCTACTGTTACCATTATTTTTTGATTGAGGAAACTGAGGCAAACCAAAGTTAAGTGACTAGCCCAGACGTCACACAGCTATCTGTTTGGGAAGGAGAGATTTGAGCCAGAAAAACCAAGCAGAAGTCTAGTGCAAGGGATAGCTACAGTGAATAGAATGCCAAGCCTGCAGTCAGGAAGACCTGGGTTCAAATCTGGTCTCAGACACTTTCTAGTTGTGTGACTCTGGGAAAGTACCTTTCCCCATGTCCTAATCGTTGCTGTTCTTCTCTCTTAAATTTGACACTGAACAGAAGGTAATAGCTTTACAAAAAAAAAAAAGAAGAAGTCTATTACAATAGTCCAGATAATAAGGGTCAGTATAAAATGGAGATAATAATCTTTAGTTCACAGAAATGCTATGAGAAAAACATCCTGCAAACTTTAAAAAAAACTACTGAAACAGGAATTCATTAAGATGCCCATTATTCATTATTAAAACTGGTTATTAATTATTAAGTCTATGTTATTAATAATTGTTAAGCAGTTATTATGATGTATTAGCATTTGTTACATGAATCAATCCTTTAAATGATGGTCTCCCTCTCATGGTTTTATAAAGTAAGGGGTAGAATCAAATCGGCCTCTAGACACCGGAAACAAGAAATGTCATTGGGTTGGATGTCTGAGTTGAGTCCTAGGCTGTATCTGACAGCTCCCATTGACATTTAGGCAGTCGTACTCATGGGACAGCTGGTCAACCAGCCATCCACTCCTAACTTCACCCTGGAAGAGATCAAAGGTAATGAAGTATTGTTGAGTGGGACTTAAGAGCTTCCTCCTTCCTGAGAAAGCATGAAATATTTATTCAAGTTCCTGGGTTGCCGTTGACGGATCCAATTTGAATTAATTCCTCTCCTGCTACACACCATGAGAAGTGAGCAGCCCTGGGTAAAGAGTTGGGGAGCCATTGGTCTCTGACCAGTGCATTAAAATCAAGCCCACCGACTTGGAAAGCATCCACGTTGGGAGGGGTTAATGATGCTTTCTGTTTTGGCGCCCCGACTCTCGTCATATTCCTCTGGTGGATAATAACAGGGCAGAGTCGTCACTGACTTGAAATTTTCGAAGTAAAATTAACTTTTACATATGAGTCATTCTTTCCTAAATATAGAGGCAGGAGTTGGGGTTGGGGGTGGGAGGTGGGGGGTGAGAATCGACCTGAAATAATAGCGATCCTTTATCGAGGAGGCAAGGAGCCCACATGGTAATTAAGTGGTGTATCAGCATGGGCTGCACGCCAGGGCTGAGATGCTGTTTACAGCCAAAGTAATTCCCAGCAAAATGTCTGTCTCCTCATCACTGGCTGCCATGTTGGATTTACTCATTTACAATGATGCTTCTCTGTCTGCTCCTCTAAGTAGGTCAGTGTGAAGGCACCAAGGTAATGGGAGATAATAGCCAGAGATGTTCCTCCATCAGTTCCAACGTTGTAGGGTGATGGGGAGCAGGAAGGATGCATCCTCTTTCCTTGATCTCTGCCTTTCCTAACTCAGCCCAGCAGTACTTGAGGCAAATCCAGTTTTGTATTTTTTTTGAGTCAAGCTAATTCAGAAGAGAAAAGCAACAGCTTGAGAAATGTGAGGCTAGGCTTTGTTTATTTCAAATGCATTGGTGTGAAAACTGCAACCCTTCTAACATTTGATCCAGCTTTGCCCTGGGCTGTGACCAAAGATTCCCGGGACAACTGGTCTCTCGAGGTCTCTTCCATGAAGGCAGATCCAGAACTAAGATAGGGCAAATAGGACTTTGCACCTGGCTGCCAATGGATGTGTGTTTGGAGAGAAGAAAAAAAAAATACTTGACATTAGAAAAAGGTACTCTTGATGCTTCAAACAGTCCTATGACTCCTCACAATGAATTCCACACAATCCTTTTGGTTGTTGTTGTTTTTAATAAACTCTTATTTTCTGTCCTAGTAATAACTCTAAAACAGAAGAGCAAAGGATGGACAAATGGGGTTGTGACTTGTCCAGAGTCACACAGCTAAGAAGTGTCTGAGACCAAATTTGAACCTAAGTCCTCCCGATTCCAGGTCTGATGCTTTGTCTACTGAGGAGCCACTACCCCTGACACAAATGCCTCTGCTTTTTGACACAGTCTCAGGTCAACACCCTGTCGTGTTTGTTCCATGATTAGAACTTTCTCTAGGAGTTAGGTTCAGATAACACCCATGCCTAGAAGGCTTAATTCTGTGTCTTTCACCATCTTGAAGGTGAAAGCAGTAAAAATTAAAGGTCTTCCTACCCTACTAATGAGCTCCTTAAAGGTGTGAGTCTCACCTCTTCTCTCTGTCTCTATCTCTGTCTGCTTCTCTCTCCCTTTCTCTCTCTCTCCCTCTCTCTCTGTCTTATTTCTCTTTCTCTCTCTCTTGCTCCCTCTCTCAATCTCTCTCTGTTCCTCTTTGTCTCTCTGTCTTGTCTCTCTCTCTCTCAATCTGTCTGTCTCTGTCTGTGTGTCTTGTCTTTCTTTCTCCCTCCCTCCTTTTCTCTCCCTCCCTCCCTCCCTCCCTCCCTCTCTCTCTCTCTCTCTCTCTCTCTCTCTCTCTCTCTCTCTCTCTCTCTCTCTCTCTCTCTCTCTCTCTCTCTCTCTCTCTCTCTCTCTCTCTCTGCCAGTGCCTTCCTATGAATAGCCTTTGGATATTATACTGGGATTTCCATATGCCCAAACACTAGGTCTTGTGTCCCTAGTGGGTCTCTTCCTGACTGCCTCATCTAAGGTCTCCCCTCTATGCTTGACCTGGACACTAAAATTACTAGTTGCAGCTTTGAGAGAACATAGTCATCTTCCTTGAAAAAATCACTGGATTAAAAGTAGGACACCTGAGGCCCAATCCTGGGTCTCCCTCAAAGTAGTCCTTTGAACCTGAACATCTCTCTGGGCTTCATTCTTGCCTCATTTTCAGTGGCACGGTGGAAAGACTATTTATTCATGGGCTTTGTAGTCAGTGGGTATGGACTTAAATTCCACCTCTAACATTACTTTCATGACTTAAGGTAATTCATTTAACCTTTCTAAACCTCAGTTTCTCCATCTGTAAAATGAAGGGGTTAGATCAGATACACACTCATGTCCCTTCTACCCCCCAGATCTAGGATTCTGGGTAGCTCTTCAATTATCATCTATACAATAAGTAGACCAGCATAGAACTAGATGACAGGAAATTCAAATAGGATTTAGTGCTAAGGTCAAAGGACCTTAGAAACCATCTAGTCTAACTCCTCATTTTGTAGAGGAATAAATAGAGGCTCAGGGTTTATCTTGCCCAACTTTTTCATTTTCCAGATTAAAAAAAATAAAACCAAGAGATGTCACATCGGTCATGAGTGGCAAAGACAATATTATGACCCAGGTCCACACAGAATGACTAGATTGTAGGCTTAGAACTAACAGAGGTTTTAGAGGTCCAAACCCCTCATATTAGAGATGAGGAAATTGAGGATGAATAAGTGACTTGTCCAAGGTCATACAATGACTATGAAGGTGAGGTAAGATTTGAACCTGGAGGTCCAATAACATGGAGGTCCCTAGTGTTCTGCTTTTAATCCAGTGTTCTTTTCCAGAAAGTTGGCTATGTTCATTCAGAGTTGTAACTAGTAATTTTAGTGCCCAGGTCAAGCAGAGAAGGAGAAACTTCAATGGGTCAGTGTCAGGAAGATACCTACTAAGGACACAAAACTCAGTGTTGGGCACACAGAAATCCCAGGCTATCCAGAGGTTATTCCTAGGAAGGAGAGAGAGAGAGAGAGAGAGAGAGAGAGAGAGAGAGAGAGAGAGAGAGAGAGAGAGAGAGAGAGAGAGAGACAGAGAGAGAGACAGAGAGAGAGAGAGAGACAGAGAGAGAGAGACAGAGAGAGACAGAGAGACAGAGAGAGAGAGACAGAGAGACAGAGAGACAGAGAGAGAGAGAGAGAGAGACAGAGACAGAGACAGAGACAGAGACAGAGACAGAGAGACAGAGAGAGAGGAGAGACAGAGAGAGTTACAAATCACACCTATAATCTCATTGGTGGGGTAGGAAGACTTTTGGTACTGCTTTCACCTTCAAGGTGATGAAGACACAGAATGAAGCTATGAAGCTTCAGGTTCTTCTGAATTCCAATCTCACTCCTGCTAAGAGGTCTTTTCCAGTCCTTTCATTTTTTGAGTGAAAGAAATCAGATAAACTCATTATATAGAAGAACTAAACCCACACACACATACACACACACACACACACACACACACACACACACACACACACACACACACACACACCAAACATACCATTTACTTGCTTAACTGATTTCAGCCCTTTTGGGGAGGGTGGTGGTAAGGGAGACTATATTTAGTCAAACAAATTCACATACGTGGGCTTCCTCCCTGTATTTTGCAAGAGACAGAGAAATAACATTGGCACATGCCGGCCTTCTAACTCTTCCACCCTCCAAGGCAATGGGTAACTAGAAATGTTCCCTGGCTCACAGAAGGAACTTCTAATGATAAGCTCTATTCCTCTGTGTGAAGAACTCTGGAGAGAACCAGTTTTTAAGCTTCCCAGGATTCGTCTTTACCTAGAGTTCCTAAACTTGCACTTCATTGACTTGTTTTTTTATTAATATTTTAAATATTTAAATATCTATGCTTCAATAAAATTGGTTTCTTTTGTAATCCAGTGTCTTCTAGTTTGTGCATTTAAAAAAAGTTTATTAGAGAAGCAGCTCAATAATGGAGTAGATCCAGAACCAGGCCAAGAGATAAGAAGTCTTCTAAATCTGACTTCAGATACTTCTAGCTGTGTGACCCGGGGCAAGTCATTTAACCCCCATTGTCTTGCCCTTATTTCTCTTCTGTCTTGGAAGCAATACACAAAATTGATTTAAGATGGAAGGTAAGTATTTAAAAGAAGAAGAAAAATCTGACTCCAAGAAAGGGTTCATAGGCTTCACCAAACTGCCCATGGGATACAGGATCCCTTCTGTGCAGCAGACCTATGATGAAGTCTTTTTTTCCACTGTTAGCAAAGGAGCTAACAGGCTTACGTTTTAGACCCCAATTGGACATCAAAAGGAAGAAGGGATGATGCTCAAGGAAACACAACCCAGGTGATCAGTGAGCCAAGAGGTGGCCATGCTGGAGGGAACATGGTTTAGACATTATCAAGAGATCTATATTCAAGCTTGCTGAAAGGAGGGAGGGAAGATCCCAATTGTTGAGAAAAATCACCAATGTTATTGCCATTGAAAAAAGACTTTTAAGAAGGTATCGATGATTACTGAGCCGGGTGCCTGTCTTCCCAAGTCTAGAAAACTCAATTCGAATAAACAAAACATGGTTCAAAGGTGTCTTTGATGAACACACAACACTATCTTTCTTCAAAGCTTTGAAACTTCCTTATATTTTTTACATGGCACTCACCAATGTTCCAGTCACTAGGAATCATCTTCAACTCCTCGCCATGCCTCATCTCCCATATCCAATCACTTGCCAGGTCTTTCCTAGCCTTCTTCCATGCATCAATCCTATTCTCTCTGGTCACACAGCCCTCAATATCACTCACCTGGATTACTACAACAGGCTCCTGATTGATCTCCCTGACATAAGTCTCCCTAACCACTACCACCACGCTAAACCATCCTCACTCAGTCACCAAAGTGAATTTCCTTGAGCACAGATCTGGCCTCATCATTCTTCCACTCAATTAACCCCAATAGCTCCCTGTTATCCTGAGGATAAAATACAAGCTCCTCTGTTGGGAGGTTTAAAGCTTTTCACAGCCTGCCTACAGGCCAAAGGGAACTACTGAAAATTGTTGAGTAAGGGGCCAGAGAAAAGAGACTCTCATTTTGGCAGCAGTGTAGAGGTTGGGACAGAGAGGGATGATGCTCAAGGCAGAGAGACCAATAAGGAACTTATTGTCACTAGTCCAGATGAAAGGTAAGAAAGGCCTAAAAGTAAGCAAAAGGGACAGATGTCAAAAATATCATAGAGGTAGATTGATGACTAAATGGATATAGGAGGGCTACGGGAAGGAAAGAGTCAAGAAGCACCCTGACTCCGTGGCCCTTTGGAGCGAGACGACTCCTCACCCAGAAGAAAAATGGACAGCTTAACAAGAGCCTTCTAATTTTCAAATACTCTTAATAATAACCTTCCCTTCCATTGTGTAAAATTAAGTAGTTATTAGAAGCCTATTGCAGAGGAGGGGGAATGTGCTAGAAATATTCTTTAGGGTTATCCTTGGATCCTTTTGTGCAGAGAAATGCTTGGCGAAAGCCCGGAGAAAAAAGTATCTTAGGACAGAATGATGCGGGCAAGGAGACGGGTTGTGGGGATCTATTGTTCCGTCCATGGTAATTTGTGAGGGAAGATTGATCCTGAAAGGGTCCTGCTACTACAGAAAAAAGAAATGTTGACTCCCAACATCTTTGAGCATTTTTGTATTGATTTTTTTCTCTCCCAACAGACACTGAGCCATGAGGCATCCCAAATTCCTGAGTGTTTCCTATTGGTCTCGGTGAAATCTCATACCCTTTCCTGGCTTTCTGCAGGCTTTTTTGGCACTCTGTGGGAAGCAACATTTGACCCTTTATGAGGCATCCAAGATCCAGACTGAGGCTATGCAGGCCATAGAGAGAGTCCTTTATCTAAAGATGAGCAGAGGAATGGGGGAATTAATGATGAGGGAGGGAAGGACTACCAGTGCAAGCTTCCTGGATGGCAGCGAAGGATTTAAAACATCATCTGTGGACTGGAAAATTCAGAAGGGCTGCTTTAAGGTGGAGGGGAAGGGAGAATTGTTTCCCATGTGGCACCCCAGTCCAAGCCGGGAAGCACTTCATTCCTTGAAGAAGTGTAAGGCAACTTCTTCGCTGTGTGAGGCACCAAGCTAGGCACTAAAGGGATTACAGAGACATGGAAGACAACTTGGGCTGCTGAACTTTAGAGAGTCTCTATCCAATCATCGGATCATAGACTTAGAGCTAAGCAGACCTCAATAATCATCCAACCCTTTTGTTTTACACGTGAAGAAAAAAAGCCCAACTTATAAAAGTAGCAAGTAAAAGAACCAACATGTAGGTGATTTTTAAAAATATTCTGTGATCCTCACTAAAAAATATAAAATAGACCATATTGGAAAGGTTCTTGATACTTACCTGCCATCCCAAGGAATGAGGAAGCTTGGTGGCATCATAGTACATAGAGTGCTAGACCTGGAGTCATGAAGACTCATCTTCCTGAGTTCAAATCCAGCCTCAGTCACTTCCTAGCTATATGACCCTAGAAAAGTCACTTAGACATTTTGGCCTCGGTTTCCTCCTCTGTAATACAAACTGGAGAAGGAAACGGACAACCACTTCAGTATCTTTGACAAGAAAACTCCAAATGCGGTTATAAAAAAATTCAACACTATTGAACAGCAACTGAAACTTAACAGTTTTAGAGAGTTGCCAGGAAGCATGGAAACATTAAGTGACTTGTCAAGATCACTCATCCAGTGTGGATCAGAGGCAGGACTTGAATTCAACTCTTCCTACCTAAAAATAGTTCTTTTCTATAATTGAATAGAGGCACCTAACTTTTAGCATTGTTGTCCAATCTGCTCCCTCCTCCAAAGAGAAGCTGGAGTTTAAATGGTGCAACTTATAAATACCACATTGAAGAGTTTGCATTTTGTCCTAAAAGCAATAGGGAACCATAGACATTTGTTGAGCAAGGGAGTAACATGGTCAGACTTGGACTTCCAGATCATTCCTTGTATAGCTTCAAGGTGATCTCTCACGAAATAAAAAAGCCACGAATGCATCTCAGTGGAGAAATAGCCACATTCATGGCATCATATCTCCATTTAAGGGTTAGCAAATGCAAAAGGAGAAGGGCCCACTTGCTACCTGTATTTTATGCACAAATGAGAGCTACAGTTGAGAGCAAGGGAGGTGTCCTATTTATCGATCACCTGCTTTCTTTGCAAGACCATAATTGGGTTGCCTGTCTCCCTGTTCATGTTTCCTCTAGCAGGAAAAGCTTTTCTAAGCCTGCCCTTTCAAATGTGGTTTACCAGCTAAACATTCAGTGATCACAGACCACTGAAAAGGGTACTTTTACATTTGATTGCAATTCAGTGGCTGCGATTCTATCTTTTATGCTATTTTAAAAAAAGAAGAGAGAGAAAGGGAGAAAGAGAGAAAGCAGTAATGTGTTATCAGTAGCTACACTGGTAAACGCATTGTATGCTTCAATTAGATTTCCTTTATCTGTCTCTTTTTTTCTACCCTAAAGTGCTTTCATAATGCATCTCCCATCCCCAAATAGCAGCACAGCCTTTATTGAGTGCTGGAATATGCTTTATTAAAACCCAAAATTAATATAGTTCTATTGTGTCATCTGCCAGCTGATCCAGAGTTAAAGGTCTCTGGTGTTTTCATTATAACCAGATTCTGGTTTCAAGGGGCTAGTAACTCACATCCTTTAATTCACAGCTCTCTGTATGAGAGGATGGGGCCCGTCAATCCCAGAGAGTGTTCTGGCTCCTGAATAGTACAAGGCCAAAACAATTGGTCTGTTCCCATGAATTCAGTTGGCCTGGCCAGTCCTAACTTCCAGAAGGGAATAACAAACATCAATCTATCTGGTTGTTAGGAAAGAGAGAAAAACCTTTTTGCACAGAAAAACAAACCCAGCTTATTTATGTGCCTTCTTCCACAACATGATCAATATGGAAATGGGTTTTGCATGACCATATATGTATAACCCAGATCACATTGCTTACCATCTCCGGGAAGAGGGAGAGAAGAAGGGAAGGGGGGAATTTGGAACTCACAGTTTTAGAAAATAAATGTTAAAAATTGTTTTTACATATAATTGGGGGAAAAGAAAATATTATTAAAAAAAGAAAAGAAGAGAAAAACAGATCCAAGCTACTTGATGGAGGTATTCTTGCTCCTAGTTTTTGATCTCCTGTTTTGACATCCTATAGGCCTTAGTAGCAGTTCTCAGGAATTTTTCTCCCAATCACCTGGCCCAACCCTTATAGGTAGACAGAGCAGGCAACATCTGTAATAGGACTGAGAAAGCAGGTTGTTAAAATTTTGGGGTGAGTCAGGGTTTATTTTTATCATTTTGTTGAACTGTCTGAACTTCAAAAAGTGATAATAATGCATATTAATCTTAAAAGTGGATTATATACATGCCTCTGTTCATGCATTGTGAAGTATTGCTTTAAAAACATTATTTGAGGTGGAGTACTACTGTGCTCAAAGGAATGATGAACTGGAGGGATTCCATGTGAACTGGAATGACCTCCAGGAAGTGATGCAGAGTGAGAGGAGCAGAACCAGGAGAACATTGTACACAGAGAGGGATACACTGTGGCACAATCGAATGTAGTGAACCTCTCTACTAGCAGCAATGCAATGATCCAGGACAATTCTGAGGGACTTATGAAAAAGAATACTATCTACATCCAGAGAAAGAACTGTGGGAGCAGAAACACAGAGGAAAAACAACTGCTTGATCACATGGGTCGATGGAGATATGATAGGGAATGTAGACTCTAAAAGATCACCCTGGCACAAATATCAATAATATGGAAATAGGTCTTGATCAGTGGCACATGTAAAACCTAGTGGAATTGTGTGTCAGCTACAGAAGTGGGGTGGGGGTAGGGGAGGGAAAGAACATGAATTTTGTAACCATGGGAAAATATGCTAAATTAACTAAATAAAAATTTCCAAAAACTTAAAAAATAAAAAAAATGAATAAAAACATTATTTGAGCTCATCGGGAGGACAACAGTAGGCTTTAGGGAGGGAAGTCATCACCAGTCTGGAGGCCAGGTGACTGGAGGCTAATAATAACATGAAGAAGAAGGAAGAGGAGGAAGAGGAGGCAAATATAGCACTTCAAGGCTTGCACATGCCCATATCAATTATATCATCTTTGTCTTAAAATATCCCTGACAAGCAGCTAGTTTCAATAGGAGTAATTTTAAGGGAATAGGAAAAGGTACTCCAACCTCCAAATCTTTCCTACATGTGTTCAGTCAACAAACATTTATTAAGGGCATTCTATGAGTCAGGCACTGTGTTAATCAGTAGGAATATAAATACAAGCAGGAAGACTATGCCTGCCTTCAAAGAGCTTATGCTCTAATAAGGAAGACAACACAGAAAATGGGAGCAGGAGGATAGGGACATTGCAGAGAAAATTCCTGAGAAGAAATGGAAGTTTAATCTGGAGAGAAACGATGATGTGGGTGGCCTGGATTTCTTCCTTAAAATAGAGATTCTGGGAGGAATCAGCTATTTGGAAGGAGGAGAGATAGGGCAAAATGTGTGAAACAGGACTAGAGTGAGTTTCCAGAATGGAGATGTTTCTGGGGAATAGTAGGGAAAGCCCAAGAGGAGAGTCAGGAATGTAAAGCCACTTCCCTCCTCAAACTGTTACTTGAAATGCTTTAAACCTAGAAGCCATTGTTCATTGCACTTCCATAGCATGAATGCCATTGAAATGGTATTCTTTTCAATGAACCTATCTTGGTTTTGCCCACCAAAGTGGCTAGCATCCTCCCTTTGGAAATTACTTTGCATATACTGTATTTAATTTCTTAGATGCACAGCATGATACAATGGAGAATGCTGGCTAGGCAGCCAATTTCAAACCCCTTCTTTTTGCCCTTACTTATCTTGAATTTGCATGGGACACAAGTTCAAATCCCAGCTAACATACGTACTACCTTGTGCCCCTGGGAAGGTGACTTTGTCTCACTATACCTCAGTTCCCTCAGAGCATTGGACTAGATGGGATCTGAGGCCCCTTCTCACTCTAAACCAGGGATTCTTCACCTTTTTTGTCATGGACCCTTTTGGTAGTTTGGTGAAGCCCTGGGCCCCTAATCTAAGTAAAATCTTCAAATACATAAATTCTAATGAAAATAAACATTCACTAAGCATCTACAACATGCCAGGCACTGTAAAAAACATTTAGGACATAATTAATAAAAAGAAGAGCAGTCCCTGCCCTCAAGGAGTTTACAATCTAAAAGAGTTAAAAGAAAACATGTAAATTGCAAAATAAACCAAAGGTTTAAATGCATATACATAAGCTTTAAAAGTAAACAAGGGCTACATAAAGAAGTAATTATTTTTCCCATTCAAATCCATGAACTCCTGAAATCTCTCCACAGATTTCCTGGGGGAGTGGGAAGGGGGTGTCAATGGACCCAAAATTAAAAACTCTTACTCTAACTCTAAGATCCTGCAACATGTACCCAGAGATTTTCTCTGACAGAAAGATCTTAGAGGGCAGGGACTATTTTATTCTTTGTAGATTATTGATTGAGACAAAAAAAGAATCTTAAAGCCTTTCCAGACCAACGTCCTTATTTTACAAATAGGAAAACTGAAGCCACAGAGAAAAGGGACTTGCAGTTCATAGTGTTACATGGGCAAATTCCTTGAGAATGGGCAACTATTCTCTTTCTAATGTCTGTCAATCAGAAGGGAATTTGAGAGGGTCAGCTTCTAGCCATGGATGACTCATTCATGAGAGTCTGCTGAAAGTCTCCTGATTAACTGCTAAGCTGAAAGAGCTAAGGAATCAGGGGTCCTCTGGGGGAAAAAAAAGTGTGGTTTTCAGATGGTCATCTCTTTGACTTCAACTCCTTAGTCATCAAGATGAGACACTAGTGAGAGGCAGAGAAGGATAGGGTTGATTTTTTATCCTGGTGTCATGGTGATCCACTCATGTGGCCCCTAGTACATGGGAACCAGGCAAGCCAGTGGGGATGGTTGGCTGCCTTTGTTTCTCTTCTTATGCTGTTTTTCTTTAGATGACCACTAGAGTTTCAAAAGTTCTGAAGACTACCAGAAGAAGTTTACAATATCCACAGACAAAATGGCAACCGTGGGGTCCACTGGGAGCTAGCAAAATATATCATCTCATGTCCCAAGAAAGTAAGCAACCAAGATCTCATTTGAGGCCATGTTCCCTAACTCCAAATCCAGTGATTTTTTTTCCATTGTCCAATCTCCTCTGTAAAAACAAGACAGGGCGAGAGGTGATAAGTACCATCATTTCTACTGCTGCGGTGAGAAATAATGGGTTACCTAGCTTTGGAATGGTCCAGAGGGTCCTTCTGACAGTGAGTCAACTCAGTCTGTCTACAAGATGCCAACAACTTCAGCTTTCCGCCATCCACACTGTCATGGAGATGGATGACCTTCATCAATGTGATTAAAGAGCTACCATAGGTTCTGTTTTCAATCATTCTGCCAACGCTTGTGTAGACAGAAACCATGAAACATGACCATAGTCCCTTCATTCCAATGGAGAGCCTGAGGCCAGGATCCTCAAATCTCAGCCTGTTCTGTAGTCCTTTAATCATCACAAACATCCTCTTTGCACTATGCCCTAGTTTGTCAATGCCTCTCCCAACCCTGTCATTTTACAGATGAGAAAACCGAGACCCATAGAAGACAATGACCCTGACAGATAAGATCTGATTAGAGCCTTTAAAATATAATCACATCATATCATATCATATCATATCATATCATATCATATCATATCAATCATATAATATAATATAATTAATATAATATAATGTAATGTAATGTAATGTAATATAATATAATACAATATAATATAATATAACATAACATAATATAATATGTAAAAATATAAACAAATAAAATAACACTGCTATTGTTATCATTGTTATTAATATTCTAAACCAGAAGTTCTTCACTTTTTTGTGTCCTAGACTCCTGTATTATTATTATTAATAACAATGAAATTACATATAATTACGTGCTATTTATATGTTATATAATTATGAATTATTTGTGTCATATAACAATAGCTAGCATTTATATGGCAGTTTAAAGTTTGCAGAAACACTTTACATATGTTTTCTCACTTAATAAACAAACCTGTTCCTCTTTTGGGACAGTTTCACATGCACTATTTGTGTAAGTGAGAGGCATCAGTGTTGTGGGAAAGGAATATGGTATAATGGAACAACCCTGGGATTTAGAGTCAAAGGATCTGGGTTCAAATTCTGATTGCCTAGTACTAAGTGACCTTGGATAAGTAACTTGACTTGTCTGGTCCTCATCTGCCAATGGAATTGATTAGATGATCTTTTAGGTCTCTTTAAACTCTAAATCTGAGGCCATTCACCTTCTGAATTTCAGGCAATAGGGATAGGGGGAAAAGCCCTGACTCTGGAGACAGAGAATGGAGGTTCAAATCCTGCCTCTGTTCCTTGTTACCTGTGTGACTTTGGGTGAGTCTGAGTTCCAGTTTCCTCCTGTGTAAAGTGAAGGGGGTGGTCCTAGATGACCGCTAAATCCTAAATCCACCACAGACACCACCATAAGTATGCCAGACATGGTCTCTCTGTGTCCAATAGTGGGAGGAAAGATGGGTAGGATTCCTACTCAGTTCTGCAAAGGTACTGTTGGACATCCTATCATGTTGTTGAGTCACTTTCAATTGTATCCATCTTTTTTGATCCTATTTGGAGTTTTCTTGGCAAAGACACTGGAGTGGTTTGTCTTTTCCTTTTCTACTCATTCTACAAATGAAGAAACTGAGGCAAACGGGTTTAAGTGCTCTCCCCAGAGTCTCATTGCTATTAAGTATCTGAAACCAGATTTGAACTCAAGAAGGTGAGTCTATCCAACTCTAGATCCATTGTGCCACCTTTTGAACGTCTCATTAGGCCCTGCCAAGGAGAGAGCGCTGCATCCACCCTCCCTCATGGGAGCTGGCACCAAGGGAACTCTGTGCCACTGGGAAGTCTTGATATCTGAGTTATATTGAAAGAAACTGAAAGTCAGCAGGGAGAGAAGATATTGTGTCAATTAAGCCAAGTTCTGAGGAAGCATCCCAGGGTCACTCTGTGGTGCTGAGATTGGACAGTTCTCCCATTGAAAAAACTTAAATCCTTGTCTCCTGCCAGTACAGTCCATCCATAATGAAGGAGCAACCTGAACCTGCAGCCCTCCTTCCTCCCTCCCCCAAGCAAATGCTCCCTGCTTGGTGCTATAATAAGAGGGCTTCTCAAGGCCTGGGCCTGGGCAGCTTGAATATTTACCAACTTCACTTCCCTGCAAGGACAGAAATGGGCTGTGACAAGCTAGGAATTCAGCAGTCACCCTGTTCCTTGGTGGAATTCTTTCCTTTTATTATTGAAAAAACAATAAACAAGTAAATGAATAAATAAATAAATGAATGAATAAATAAATAAACAAACAAATGAATAAATGAATGAATGAATGAATGAATGAATGAATGAATAAATAAATAAATAAATGAATGAATGAATGAATGAATAAATAAATAAATAAAGGAAGGAAGGAAGGATTTTTCACAGGGAACCCAGGCTTGTTATTTTCTAAAAACTCTGTCCTCAAGTGGCCTGAGGACAGTTGAACTTGGTGGTCAGATCTGAAATGAAGATACTGGTGGAGGAATCTGAACCACTACCATCACTTTTATTCCCTTCACTCTTGCTCTGATCCCCATCTCCACCTTGCTCTCCCCCTGGGAGGCTATTGCTCACTAGGGCAAGATGGAAACCAGAAATACAACTAGGAAAGGACTACTAGAGCTTGGCCCCAAGGGAATGAATTTCAAGGGCATTAACGGCATTTGCACTCCTTCATTTGTGTGGAAATATGAGTTTAATGTTAGGTTATATAAAATGGGAAGCTACCAGATGGTGGCTTCCATTCACCTGCCATATTCCTGTATAAATAGAAATTTATACCCCTGAACTACATTACCCAGAATCCCTTTCCATTATGTCCTCCCTTTACATCCTCACTTTGCATCTTTTTTTTTTGGAAATAAGTTTGCAGGAAACTGCTTTCTCTGGCATCTCTGCCCTCTCTCCAGGATGTGCAGTCTGGGTAGCTTTTCTCTTTACCGAAGCTCTTCTTTCTTTGCTTCAAGTTACTATTATTAAATCTTATAAAAATAATAGTTGGAGCATTTGGCTATTAATTTTTAATCTGACATTCCCTATCCCCCTCTATGGGGTAGACTAGAGGTCCATGGTCTCTGTTTCCCCCAAACAAGACAATTTCCCACACACCCCTTCACTCTCAAGGGAAGATGCCTCTGGGTCCCTAATCCCAGGCCTTGCTTTGCTTGGTGCAAAACTCCTTTCTTGTCAGCAGTGAACACTGCAATCCATTAATAAGCACTTCTTGAGCACCTATCATGGGCCGGGCCCTTCTGGAAAATGGGGGGTTGCAAAGACAACACAGTTGGGCCCAGACAGCATAGTCAGGGCAAGCTGCCTCTCTCGGGCTGCCACTAATTCAAGTGTCTGGGCAATCGCTGATTTTCCACAAAATCCTTGATTTAATTACCCTCTTGGATACAATGGGGAGCTCACATGTTCCTCCATGGAGTGAATATTAAGTGGTTCATCCTCCAATCCCTCCTTCCCCCACCTCCTGGACTCACTCACAAATTTGCATATGGATGCCACATTTAGTTTGTTATTTTCCAATTTTCTGGTCTTCCAGACTTGAGCTCAGTGACTTCTCCAGAATGATGACTGCTGGCACATGGGCTTCCTTCCTGAAACCTCCTGGAATACCCTGGGCTGAATCCTGGCTTGCCCTAAAGATTTTGCTGCCTCTGAGTTCCTCTAGTCTACTCTCCAGCCTCTTCCCCATTCCATAGCCTCTATTTTTCCACTAAAAGAAGAAAAAAAGAGTCATTTTGGAAGAGAAGAAATACTTAGCATCATTTCCTATCTTCTCCCTCCAGCCTATGACTATTGCAGAGAAGATGGCGCCAGACAAGCATCAAGGACACTCTAGAAACAAGCCCATTGCTAAGCCATGTAGCTGTCTCTCAAAGCCAATGAAGAGAGGGAATCTCACCAAGCATCCTATCAGATCTCATGGCACCTGGGTTTACGATCAAAGATACAGACTGGAAGGAAATCATTGGGACCACAACTGGACAAACATTTTTTAAAATACTTGTGATGGGCAAAGGGCAACTAGGTGGCATACTGGAGAGAGTGCTGGATCTAAAGTCAAAAAAACTCCTTTTCCAAAGTTCAAATCTGGCTTCAGACACTTCCTAACTGTGTGACACTGGACAAGTCACGTAACTGTGCTTGCCTCAGTTTCCTCATCTGTAAAATGAACCAGACAAGGAAATGGCCAGCCACTCCAATACCTTTGCCAAGAAAATCCTAAATGGGGTCACAAAGAGTCAGACACCACTGAAAGGATTAAAAACAAATTCTGTGTAAAGTTCATTGAAGATACTAAGACTAAAACAAAGTAAAAGTATTTGTCTTCAAGGAGCTTAAATTCTACTGGGGTCAAGAAGGGGGCAGCTAGGTGACTCAGTGGATTGAGAGCACGGTCTAGAGATGGGACATCCTAGGTTCAAATCTAGCCTCAGACACTTCCTAGATATGTGACCCTGGACAAGTCACTTACCCCCCATTGCCTAGCCCTTACCACTCTTCTGCCTTTTGATTCTAAGATGTGTAGTTAGCAGAGGAAGATTGCAAAAGGATTTTGCAAAATGAACTGCACTTTTGCAGTCTTCCTTTGCTTACTACAGATGGAAGCTAAGGTATTTTTAAAAATAAATTTTAATTAATTAATTTATTAAATAAATTTTAAATAAAATAAAAATAAAAAATTCTACTGAGGGATATTGTAAGGAAACAGACAAGTAGATAGAAGGCACATTAACTGGAAGGAGGAAGAAGAGGTAAAGAAAACCTCAGGTAGGAAGCAGCAACTGAGATGAGATTTAAAAGAAACTAAGTGTGCTAAGAAATTAAGGCGATGGAGTGAGTTCAAGGCAGAAGAATCAGCAGTTGGAAAAATATGGAGGCTGAATGCTCAGTACAAGAAGTCACAAATAAGCCATCTCTTGAGTTCTGAAGCAGATTAAGACAAAAATAATTTTAGAAACCATAGGAGTCTAGATCTAGAGGGAGAAGAGATTCAAGGAGTCAAATCCAATTCCATCATTTTAAAATTAGGAAACTGAGACTCAGAAAAGAGCAAAAAAATCCCAAAAGGTAAAAAGTGGCAAAATCAATATCTGAACCCTAATTGCCTGAATCCAACACACACACACACACACACACACACACACACACACACATGGACCTTGACCATGAAAGTGGTCCATTCCATTTTTTGGACAGAAATAATCAATTATTAGTAGGTTTTTCCTTATTTTGAACTAAAATCTCCCTCCCAGTTATTTACACTCATTTGTTCAAGGTTCTTCCCTCTAGAGATGAAAATAACAAGTCCAATCCTTCTACAACATGCCTACCTTTCAAATATTTGAAGGCAGCTTTCATATCCCATCATCCCCTGCCCCAATTCCAAAATTATTATAAGTTTCCTTTGCCCAGCTTCTGAAACTGATCCACCTCCCTCTTCTGGTTATGCCCCAGGTCTCAGTAGATGAGGGCTTCTCTACCTTTGTGTCCTGGACCACTTGGGCAGCCTGGTGAAACCTGAATGTTCCTGCTCAGATCCCTGTGTATTGCCTACACCCCTGATTGTAGAAAATGCTTAGTGTCATTCACAGATTAGTGGGAAAACGTAATTTTTTTTCTTCCAAGTTTGTAGATTCCCTGAAATTTATCTATTCACAGACTCCTAAAGTCCCCAGGTTAAGAACCCCTCCATTGAGTTTCCAGGTACTGTGCAACAAGACTGAGTCATAGGGAGCATTATGTCTATGAAAATTTCTAGGTCTTTTCCTCATGAACTGAATTCTGGCCACATCACCTAGAATTCACTGATCAAGCATTTATTATGCGCCAAGTACCTTGCTAAGTCCTAGAGATACAAAGAAAAGCAAAATGGCGGCCCCTACTCTCAATGACTTCACAGGGAGCTTGTTCCAGACAGAATAAATTGGAGATAATCCATAGAAGGCAGGCCCTAGCAGTAAAGGGACCCAGAAGGTTTTCTTATGGAAGCTGGGATTTTTGCCGAAACTTAAAAGAGATGCTAAAGATCAGGAGGAGGAGGGAAGGGATGAGGGGGGAAGAAGAGAGATCCAAACATGGGGAACAGTCAATGAGTACGCCCAGAGTGTGGACTCAAAACGTCGTATGCAGGAAAGAGTCAGAAGACCAGGGACACTGGAACCAGTTTTTAAATCCTGCCATCTCCATTTACTAGTGAGTAGCCTTGGGACAAGTCACGCCAGCAGCACTCTGGGCTCCAGCCTCCTCTCTAGAATGAGAGTGTTCATGTCTGCCCGACCTATATCCTAAGAATCCAATTCAGTGCTAAGAATCAAATATAATCAAATGTCTTTGAGTGCACTTTGTAAATTGCAAAGTGCTATATAGCCTTAAATTACACCTCCTTATTATCTCTATTACTTTAATATCACAAAGATTATGATTTCAGTCCTGTAGGAGCCCCCTCTAGGAATAAAGATGACAACCATTTCACATCTCACTGGACAACTTAATGAATGGCTGCTCCAAACAACATCCATCAGATCAAGGGAAAGAGCTTCTCCAGAGATATCTGGATAATGCAGGAGACAGAGCACTGGACTTGGAGGCAAGAAAACCTGGGTTCAAATTTCACCAGTTGTCGACTTAGCTGTGCCACCCTGGGCAAATTACTTAACCTCCCTCATTCTCAATGTCTGCAATCTCACCTCAGGTGCTATCTCTGATGTGTGACTCTAATCAAGTCACTTAAACTACCTTTTCCTCAGTTTCCTCATCTGTAAAAATGGGAATAAAAATAGCACCTACTTCATCTGGTTATTGTGAAGATAAAATGCCATCTAAGGCACTTTGCAAGCCTTAATTTATTGGATATATAGTGATTATAGAATATATATAACACATATTATGTTATATATTACATGATGTTATGCATTTACCTTACATATGTACATATACTGCATACATATATATTATATACATGTTGCATATATTATGTTACATGTATTATCTATTATATATTATATTGCAATATTGTACATATTTATATACATATATTGCAGTGTACTATATAATATACATACATGTTAGGTATGTGTTAAATACATTATAATATATAATACCTTCCATTATATATTACATATATGCAAAAAATGCTAAAATTAGCATAACTTGAAATAGAGATCTTAAATAATCCTAACTCAGGAAATGAAATTAAACATGCCTTAAAGGGATTCCCTCTCTCTTTACTTATCTCTATATTAATTATTATTCATATGTTAATAAAATCTAGTTCATATATATTATATATTATGATGAAATAATGATTCATATATTACATATAGGTTATATGGGTGCTAACTATTTCATAGTACTATTATTATACCATAGATTCAGAACCAGAAGGGAAATTAGAGACCATTTATTCTGTCCCACCTCTAAAACTTCCCAGGAAAGAAGTACAGATGTGACTTGTCCAAGGTCACGTCAAAAGCAAGCATCAAAGGCAGGGTCCTCAGATCCCCACCAAGAGTAAAAGAACTTGAGTTCTCTGACTCCAGACTCAGTGTTCATTCCAGTGTAGCATATGCATGCATCCTTGCAGTATTGGTGATGCCAGGGTGGGACAGGTTCAGGGAGGACTGGAACCAGGAAAGAACTGGACAGTAATAAAGGTCTGATATAAACTGAACACCCCTGAGCCAGAAAATCAAGACAGGTGCCAGTGGCTGAGTCACATACCATGACCAAGGGCAAACACAGTATCTAGAAACTGAGAGATCAAGACCGAGGGCTACAAATTTATCAGATTCTTGTGGTCCTGAGCAAATCAAAAGGTTTAGACCCCAGAAAAGCAGAAAAGGATAAAGGTAGAGTCAAGAGTTAAGACAGGCCAAACAAGAGTATAAATCAGGTCTTTCAAAGATCATGGGAATTTGGAACTAGAAGAAATCTTAGAAGCAATCAAGTCTAATCCCCTCATTTTGCATAGGGGGAAACTGAGGCATGTTATTTGTTTATTTTGCCCAGGATCACACAACTAGTATCTAAGACAGGATTTGAAGCTAAGTTTTCCTGACTCTAGGTCCAATTCCCCATCCTGTAGTACAGAGCAGCCAAGTGAACCTAACCTTAGGACAAAATCTTTTTTCCTTTGACTTTTATACTTCCTGTGCCTGGAGCTATGAGGAAAGTATATGCATCTGGTAAAAAAAGAAGAGGTTAGAGATTGATGTGAAATATCAAAATATCCACCCAAGACTGACTTTTGATTATTTAAGGCAAAGCCCTCCTTTTGCTGGCCTTTGCCTTTGTTCTACCTCCTTATCCCATCAGGGAATGGGCATAGGAATACAGGGAAAAAGAAAAGTCCACTGTAGGGACTCCTCCCTGAATTGTCACAACAGTCACTTTCTATCCTGACCCTTTGTCCCTGAGTACTGTACTGAGAGAGCAAAGAAGGATCTCCTATATTGTTATTATTCAGCTGCCAAGTTTCCATAACAAATTGCTGTTTTACTACAGCTTTTCCTCACTTTCTATAGCAAATGCATTCCTAAAAAGTGGCATACAAATCAAATCATTGTCTATCAAATCCTATTTAAAATGCACTAGAGAATGAAAATTTAAAGGAAATGGATGATTACCTACAAAAATACAAATTGCTAAAATTAACGGAACTTGAAATAGAGATCTTAAACATCTAATCTCAGGAAGTCAAATTAAGCATGCCTTAAAGGGACTACCACAAGAAAAGAAAAGAAACTCTGGACCAGATAGAATTACCAGTGAATGCTGGCAAATACTTTAAAATCCACTAATGCCTAGACATCATGAATTCATCTCAAAAACTGAAAAGGAAAGCATTCTATTATACTCCTTTTTATGCTTCCAATGCATATGCTTCCAATATCTAAACCAGGGAGGGATAAAGAAAAGAAAGAGAACTAAAGACCAATATCACTTAATGAATATCAGAGCAAAAATTTACATAATCTCCAAAAGTAACAAGAATATAAAAAGCCATCAACAAATCTTATTTTGTTTAAAGAAATATTAACCGAATTCTAGTGAACTCTATAGTCTACATTGATTGAGTTTCCAGAATCCAATAAGTTTAGATAATCCTGCTGTTGCTTATATTTCACATTTGAACCTCTCATTGGGAAATGTTTGGACTGGGTATTTTCATTGTTTTCTGGAGCAAGATGATTAGAAGTATGTATAGACATTAATGATGACTCATGTTACATTTCAAAGTAAAGCTTCTTAAAATGAATTGCCACCATACTGGTCAGAAGGCAAGCACCAGCCCTGGCTTTTAGTTGGTGACAATAAACATTTGTCTCATCTTTCCTCTAGTTTGGTGATCCCTACATCAGTGTAATGTGATGACTCTCAGATCCTGAATAGTATTACTAGGTAAAACAAAACTATGTAATGGCAACCAAAGCAGTGAAGTTGCATTAAAGTTTACATTAAGTTAAAAAAATACTTATATGCTGTATAACAACCCTGAGAATGAATGTAAAGAGAGGGAGGCCATGAAATTCTGAGCCTCCTATGATCATAGCCAAAGACCTAGGGATATCAAACAAGGAAATATACCCAAACTAGAACTTTGGGTCTGGTCACTTCAAAAAATTAATGCATTAAATATATGTATCAACCCGGTCTTTTCCCTCTTTGTGATTAGCAGGACCCTTTAGCCTGTATAGGGCAATTAAGTGGTACAGTGGCTAGAAATCAGAAATACTTGAGTTCAAAT
Organism: Monodelphis domestica; assembly: GCF_027887165.1. Classification (NCBI taxonomy): domain Eukaryota; kingdom Metazoa; phylum Chordata; class Mammalia; order Didelphimorphia; family Didelphidae; genus Monodelphis; species Monodelphis domestica. Next base: position 519,023,511 of record NC_077228.1, on the reverse strand, counting down.
CTAGCCTCAGATCTTCCCAACTGTGTAGCCCTAGGAAAGTCACTTAACTATGTTTGCTTCAGTTTCTTTATCTGTAAAGATGATCTGGAGAAGGAAATGGCAAGCTACTCTAGTATCTTCCAAGAAAACTCCAAATAGGGACACCAAGAGTTGAATATGACTGACTAAACAGTGAATAACACTGTGCCAGCTTCCCAATGTATTCATTTTAAAATCCCTATTATATTGGACTAACATTATTGGGTAGAGCCCAACAATGTGCCAATAACCCCGGTAAGGTGACACTTAGTAATTGGTACCTCCTAACTATTTGAAAGGAGGGCTAAACCTCATCTCTTTCACATAAGCTTTGATCAGGCCAAATAAATCCTAGGATTCCTGCACAGGGAGAGGAGACTTTCTAGTATGGACAGGCTAAGTGCCCCTTGCTTCAAGATTTGGCCCCAGGAGTCATTGGATAAGGGGAAGGGGCTTTTAAAGCTTTAATGGGGTCAGGTCCCCTCCATAAATGACTTCTTTCTGGAAGACTTCTTATTTGCATACTCAAGGGTAAGGAACAAGATTGGACACACATGACTGGGAGCATGTGGCCTGAGGTGACTGGAACTCATAGTTTGGGATTCAGTCAAGTCTTCTGACCATTTAGCCCTTAAGCTCTTGTTCAGTTCTCTAATTTTCCATGAGTCAACAGCATGCTAAACTGACTTTTCTGACCTGGGATCTTTCTCTGTTGGATGGAGAAATAAGGGATCATAGAAGGACTTCCACTTTTTCCAAAGGCAGAAATAGGAAGACTTCTTTTCTGATTGGTGACTAGATAAGAACATTCTTCACTCTGTGTTTCTTTCTTTCCTTCTCTCTCTTTGTTTCTTTCCTTCTCCATCTCTCAGCATCTGTCTCTCTTTCCCCTCTTTATGTATATCTCTCTCCCATTCACATCTCTTGGCTTCTCCACTTCTCAATGTCTCTTTTCCCCCCACTTCCTCTCTGCTTCTCTGCCTCTCTCTCTGCCTTTGTCTATCTCTTTCTTTCCTTCCATCTCTATTTTTCACAGAAGTTCTTTAGTCCATGTGGCTTTGTGACCAGGAAGGCTTCTCATTGGGCCTGTGATTGACTAATTATACATCTTCTATGTTTAGGAGTATTGTTAAGAATTCTATTTTCATTATATAGGAGTCATTTTAATAGCTTCTCCTGCTCATTACTAAGTTAATAGTTCCCCTAATAGCTCATGTGCTTAGTAGTTCAACTTATACAAGATTTGTGTATTCATTACTGATGTGATAATTTCCCCTGTAGTCTTTGTACTGATTGTTCCTATTAAATGTCTCTCCCTCATGTATTTATTTTGTGGGGTTCAGCTTTCTAGATTCTTTATATTCAATAGTTAAAAGATCTCAGACTTTGTGGTTCCCAATAGATTGGGCATAAAGCAGACTCTTTAATATCTCCAATGAAAACCTCCAGGACTTCAGTAACTCACATCCCTATCTCACAGATCTCTACCCCATCCAAGGTCCTAACTACCCTACATACTTCCTTCTAAGCATTTTATTCTTTGATTCTTGTAGCCCCACATTTTTGTAAACTAAACCCCCTACATCTTTGATCTTTTCCTCAAGACTCCGTCCATTGCCTCCACCTAACTAAAACCTTGTGGTACACTATCAATATTATATTCCTGGTTTTCCAATCCATGATGGTCAAACCTTCTATTCACCTCAGCTCCAGTAATGACGTGGAGAGGTTACCATATCCCTTGCCCCCTACAATCACTTCTATAGCACAGCATTATAACAATCTCTCAAACTCAAAATGCCTTTGAGTTCTTTGAAGGTCATGATACTGGAATATATCATGCTCTCTCCATATTTGTCATCTGCCAGTTTACAGAATCCTCCTCCTCCTCTTTAATCAATGATTTTAATTCCTGGATCATGGTCTTTTCATTTTCCTCTTTCTCTTCCTCCATAGTTTTTGGCAATATTGATACTTTCATCAATGACTATACACATACACTGACCTTACCATTTCTTGACCACTTCAACTCAATCTCTCTCCTCTCTCTTTTGCAAGCACTCATATTGATTCTATTACCTCAATATGCCTTTTATCCATTCACCTCCTTCATAATTATAATTGCACCTTGCTAGGGAAGACCCTCATTAACCTCTCTCATCTGAACTACCGAAAAAAGGTCCTCCTAACTTACATCTCACTCTCTGGTCTCCACCCCCACTGAATCTACCCTACATATCGTCTTCCTAGCTAATCAAATTAGTTCATACTCAAAATCTCCAATCAATCTCCAGTGCCCATTAAGTCAAAGTTCAGTCTCCATAGATTGACATTCAGGGTTTTCCAGAATCTGACTCTGAAGCTTTCTTTCAAACTCTTTCTCTCACTTTTCCTCAATGCACACTCACTATTCCATCCAAATTGGGTCACTCGGACTTTCAGATACCGCCAGAATCTTCTCTATCTTTGATTTGAGATGATCATTCATACTTCTCACCAAGTCACCAAGACAATAGGTAGTTTATTTCAATATTTCCAATGCCCTGTACATGTTATCTCAATTGATCTTGATAAGAACTCTACAATGTAGGTACTATATCATCCACATTTCACAGATTAAAAAAAATTGAGGCTCAGAGAGATTAAATAAATGATCCAGGACCTCACACCTGGTAAGTGACTAAGGCTAGATTTGAACTCAGGTCTCCCTGATTCAAAAACCAGAATTCAAAAACCTCTCTAGCTAATCAAAATGTCCTCAAGGGACTATTCTGTACAGATTGTCAGTAGTTTTCAATTTACTAGAGGGCCAAAAGAATTTATCTCTTTTTTGTTGTACTAGGGTACCTTATATGCATTTAGATGCCTGCTCTAACATCTCACTGAGGGACTTTGTTCCATAGGCTTGTAGGGTCATAGTTCTGGAGCTGAAAGGGACCTCAAAATCCATCTTGTCCAATACTTCCATTTGACCGATGAGAAAGTTAAGGTCTATAGAGGTCAAGTGATTTACCCAAGGTCATATAGATAACAAGTAGCAGAGCTGGATTTGAACCTAAGACCCCTAACTACAAAGCCAATGCCATTTCCTCTATACCAAGATATCCCTCCCATGCCCCTAGTTTGGGTGACACAAAAACTGTTGGTTAATTTCCCAGTGCCTGGGATTTCATCTTGAAGATGAATGGTGCCTGAGAATCAAGGGGGACAAGTCTCCCTCCCCAGGAGTCTATAAGAGGAGTTAAGAAACCATCCCCTCAAAAAGTCTCTAAAAGGCACCCAGGAGAACCAGCTCAGATGTTCCCTTTTGGACTCTCCTCCCTCTTTTTTCCCTAAAATACATACCTAGTTATGTCACCTACTCTCCCCTACTCAAGAAATTCCAATTACATCATTTCAGCTACATCCAATTCATTGTAGCCTTGTTTGGGAGTTTTCTTGCCAAAAACACTGGGGTGTTTTGCCATTTCCCTCTTCAGCTCATTTTTACAGATGAGGAAACTGAGGATAACAGAGTTAAGTGACTTACCCAGGATCACACAACTAGTTAATTAACAACTAGTTAATGTCAGAGGCTGGATGAGAACTCAGTAAAATGAGTCTTTCTGACTCCAAGCCCAGTGCTCTATCCACTATACCACCCACCTTCAAATAAACTCTAGTGACTCCCTATTAACTCCAAGATTAAATGAGATCCCTTCACATGCTCCACTCTTTGAATCAACTACCCTGACCGATTTCATGTTCCTCAAACAGAATCCTCCATCCAGGTCTTTACTCCTGCCTACCTTGTTCTCTTGCCTTACCTCTGCCTCATGGCTTCCCTGGCTTCCTCCTACACTCAGCGCAAGGCTTTTCTTTTATCCTTCTTCCCACCCCACCCCAGTGCCCTGCTTCAGAGACTACCTTGTATTTATCCTGCTTATATCTTGTTATCTCCATGCTGTGTCCCCCATTAGCATGTGAGTTCTTTGAAGGCTGGGATCATTTGGCTCTTTCTTTATACTCTAGTGCATGGTGCCAGCCAATCATTGGATCAACAAACATGTATTGGAGGCCACTATGCGGTTCTGTGGATTGAGAGTTGGGTAGAAAGACAGCAACTGGTGCTGGGTTCAAATATGAACTCAGACTTTTCCCAGCTATGTGACATTAGGCAAGTCACTTAACCTCAAATGCCTACCCTTGCCAGTCTTCTGTCTTAGAATTAATACTAAAGGGGGCAGTTAGTTGGCTAAGTGGACAGAGAGCCAGGCTTAGAGATGGGAGGTCCTGGGTTCAACTCTATCCTCAGACACTTCCTAGATGTGTAAAGTAAAGGTTAAAAAATTATTAAGACCCTGTGCTGAGCACTAAGGATACAAAAAGAGACAAATAGTAAGAGTTTAACAAATGCTTTGTTGATTAGCTGACTTGAAAAAGGGGTTCAAATCCTCATTCTTTTGATTGACCAAAGCCTTCTACCACTCATCTACTATTTACCTCATCTTCAAGCCCAGCCAAGCCCTTCTATGGTGGGTCAGCTGCAGCCAATATAGGTCTAAATTCAGCCAATGAATTTTCCACTAAATAAGATGTAACCAGTCCCAGTAAGCTAGATGTGTAGCCTCTCCATCCTCTGCCCTTGATGCCGATGCCAGCAAACCAAGCCAAGACATGTAGAGCAGTCCCAAATGTGCCACAACAGTGACAAGATCAGCACCCCTGAACACCCTCTCTCAGCAGCCCTGACTGGTGACCTGGAGCCCTCAACAGTTGTCTAACTGGCCTCTTGTCCAGCTACATTATCAATCTTAGCATCTCGTGTCAATAGTCCTTTAATACAGGTTAACACTAGAAGAATGGCACCCTGACTTAGGAGAAAGAATGCTCTCCACATCCAGAGGAAGAACTGTGGGAGCGGAAACACAAAGAAAAACAACTGTTTAATCACATGGATCTATGGGGATAGGATTGGGGATGTAGACTCTAAACGATCACCCTAGTGCAAATATCAATAATGTGGAAATAGGTCTTGATTAATGACACACATAAAACACAGTGGAATTGTGTATCAGCTATGGGAAGGATGTAAGGGGAGGGGAGGGAAAGAACATGAATCTTGTAACCATGGAAAAATTTTCTTAATAAAATTTAATATAATTTAATTTTTAAATAAAGAATGTACAGCCTGATTTGGTGTCCTCTTCAGCAACTCATAAGCAGGCACATTTGATGTGTATTTTTTTAACCCTTACCTTCCATCTTAAAATCAATACTGTGTATTGGTCCCAGGGCAGAAGAGAGGTAAGGGCTAGGCAGTGGAGGTTAAGGAACTTGCTCAGAGACACATAGCCAGGAAGTGTTGGAGGTCAAATTTGAACCCAGGACCTCCCAATTATAGGCCTGGCTCTCTGTTCACTGAGCCACCCAACTTCCCCCATAATGTTAGTTTCTATTGGTTCCCTTGTTCAGCAGGAGGACCTTTCTTTGCTACCATGCACCCATGTACTCCCATCCTCAGTTTCTGCCACTTCCATTGGACAATGACAGAATCCACATTCGGGAGGCCATTCTACTCCCATCTCTGTGCTGCACCATCAGCACCCAGCCACACAGGTCCTTCCTTTGGCAAATCCTGAGCATCGGCTGACCATTGGCTGACCATTGGCTGACCATTTACCAAGCTGGTCTGGCACTGACCCCACTTTCCATGACCCTGGGTTCAGATACACCATCTCCATTTCCCAGAAGTACAACAAACAGTCCTTACAATTCACTCCTCTCATGTTCAGCCTGCATATACCAATCCTTCCCACATAGCCTATATATCATAGATAAACCAACTTCAATCAACTTTCTGAAGGCCAAGTAGAATGTCAAGACTCTCAGGTGGGCAGCTGGGTTGCTCAGTGGATAGAGAGCCAGGCCTATAATTGGGAGGTCCTGGTTTCAAATTTGACCTCAGGCACTTTCCAGTTGTGTGACCCTGGGCAAGTCACTTGACCCCCATTGCCTAACCCTTACCGCTCTTCTACCATGGAACCAATACACTGTATTGATTCTAAGATGGAAGGTAAGTTTTTTTAAAAAAAGACTCAGATTGCAACTAGACATTCTCCAAGCTAGAAAAGCTCATGTGTGAAGCTCTTGACCTGTCTCCCTTTTTCCTTGAAATACATATGATTTGGACATCAGAAAAAGGCTCACCATAGGAAGAAATTCAATATAGCAAATGAGGGTTTCCAAAAATCACAAATTTGGAGGTACTTCTGCTAAATTCCGAAAAACCTGGCATCTTTCCCTGAAAAAAAGAGGGTATTTTTCTTAGAGTGGGCAATGCTTATCTTACCTAGCATGCCCATTCTTATTTATTGACTAAGATGATCACATTCTTTTCTAATGGATTCTTCCAACACCTCTTCTTTGGATGAAATCTGTCCTAGAAATCTAAATCTTAGACTTAGAAATCTGTCAATTATAGATCCTCCCTTTTTTTCCTCTCAGTTCAGTGCATATATCTTTGACCAGATACCCAATATTAAATTATCTAGAATGCTCACCTTTAGAGTGATAGATAAATGATCTCTTTAGCCTATAAAAGGCCTCATTTCCCAAAATAACATTCTTTTAATCAGCTCTTCTATAAATGAACAAAAATTAGGTAACATCCCCATGCTAAACCTTAAAAATCCCAATCTGTATAAAAATAGGAGGATACATATTACTTCATTGTCAGAGATATATAATAGCCCAGCACCCAAGTACATTTATTTCTCCCCTATGAAATATTTGAAAGTCCTAAATGGATGTCAAAAGTAGAAAATTGGCTGTTGTTATTAATAATTTATGGGGTACAAAAACACACCTAAATGATCAATCAACAAATAAGCAAGTATTTATTAAATGCTTATTTCTTTTTACTAAAATTGTGCTAAATGTTGAGGAAACAAAGAAAAACAAAACTGATATTACACTCAAGAAGATTATTTCTATTAGAAAATATATGTACATATATATGTATATATATATACATACAAGAACATGAAAAATAAATACAAAGTAATTGGAGGGAGGGAGGATACTAGTCGCTAAGGAGAGCAGATCTCCAGAAAGGCTTTATAGAGAAAAGTGCTCAATCCAAATTTTAAAGGAAACTAGGAATTCTCAAAAGCAACCAGGAGGAGGGACGGCATTCCTGGCATAGAAACAGAATCATAACGAGCTAGACCAATTTCTAATTTTAGAAATGGGAAAATGGAGATCTCCAGAGGTAAAAGAAAATTGGTCAGAACATATGGCTAGTTGATATCAGAGCCCAGACTAAATCTGGTGTTTCTGATCCTTCTATAGGGCAAAACCTGGAGTACACCATTATTGTTCTCATTTACTTCACCCAAATTCCATGTTATTGTTTTCTTAAATCCCATTTTCCTAAATAATTCTATGAAGAAAGGGAATAAAAATTAACATATATTTGTGCAAATTATAACCCTCATAATGTAAAATCATACTCTATGACCCCTGACTACAAACCAATTGAAATGAATTAAAAATTATAAAAGATATAGCCATTTAGATAGCAAAGGAAAGTAATAAATGTTAGAGAGAATGTGGCAAAATTGGGACATTAATGCATTGCTGGTGGAGTTGTAAATTGATCCAACCATTTTGGATGGCAATTTGGAACTATGATCAAGGGCTTTAAGGGACTGTTTGCCTTTTAATCCAGCCATACCACAGTTGGGTTTGTACCCCAAAGAGATAATGGGGGAAAAAGGTTTCTACAAAAATATTCATAGATGAGCTGTTTGTGGTGGCAAAAAATTTGAAAATGAGGGGATGCCCTTTGATTGGGGAATGGCTGAACAAATTGTGGTATCTGATAGTGATGGAATACTATTGTGCTCAAACTGGAACAACCTCCAGGCAATGATACAGAGTGAAAGGAGATGAACCAGGAGAACATTATACACAGAGACGGATACACTGTGGTACAATCAAATGTAATGGACTTCTCTGCTAGCAGCAATGCAATGATCCAGGACAGTTCTGAGGGCCTTATAAGAAAGAACACTATCCACATCCAGAAGAACTGTAGGAGAAGAAACACAGAAGAAAAACAGCTGCTTGATCACATGGGTCAATGGGGACATGATTGAAGATAAAGACTCTAAATCATCACCCCAGTGCAAATATGAATAATATGGAAATAGGTCTTGATCAATGATACATGTAAAACCCAGTGGAATTACTTGTTGTCTATAGGAGGGGGGTGGGAATAGGGGAGGGAAAGAACATGAATCATGTAACATTGGAAAAATACTCTAAATCAATTAATTAAATAAAATTATTCAATTCTATACCCATTTAAAAATCACAGAATTATAGATTCTCAGATTTAAAGGGACCTTAGAATCCATCTAGTACAACCCACACATATGAGATTCTTCTTTGATATCTTTTGTTTATCTTCTCTTTTCCTAAAGACTTCAGAGAACTCACTACCTCCCTCCCAAAGCAAACTATTCCATTTTGGAATAGTTCTAGTGGTTAGAAAGTTTCTCCTTGCATCTTATTCCAGTTTCTTTGGGAAAAGAAAATGGGAGAAAGAGCAATGAAGAGAAAGCAATTGGAACTGAAAATGGTGAAGGAAGTGATTTGGAGGGGAATTAGACTTATGAAAATAGCAAGAGAGGAAATTTTAAGAAACCAAGGAAAGTGTGAAAAACAATCTCTAGGTCTAGATTCTACTTTCAGTTTATGAGGAAATGTAGGACTTAAAGAGAATAACTCAACAGAGAATAGAAATGACAAGGCAAGAGGAATGAGAAGATAGAAAAGAGAAAAACCAGTGGATAAACAATATTGTGAGAGTGGACTGTTGGCTGAGGCAGGTTAATAAAAAAAGAAATAAGAGGTTGGTGCTTGTGAAAAGGGGGAGAGAGGAAGTAGGGCGTGACAAGGAGTTGTTGACACTCAGGAAAGGAATTTGAATGTGATTATTCAGGTAAAGAGAGATATTAATTTATAAACATCTAAACAAAGCCCTTAGGGTTGATATATATCATATACGTATGATATATATCATATAGGGTTGCAATATATGTAGATAGATAGATAGATAGATAGATAGATAGATAGATAGATAGATAGATAGATAGTTTTATAAAAAGAAGATTGAAAGTCCCAACCAGTATGGAGATCACATAGAATTTTGCTGTGACTTGCATTGAGCTTAGAATAACTGTATTTGTGCAACTGCTATCTCTGTTCCAGGTATAGGATTGTCTGTCTCCTAGAGAAAGTGAAGGGATTCATCTCATCACACCCTAGGACAATGAAAGGACAATGAAGTATTCTTTGAAGAAAAATACAATTACATGGATGTATGGCTTCATTAGAGGGAGATAAGGATTTGAAGTACAGGAAAGAAAATGTAGTCCTTTCAGAGATTAGAGCGCAGAAGAATGGCATAGAGAAGAGCAAGGGAAGGGAAAGGACAATTGTATACTTTAAACGTGCTTACTTCCTACTTGTATTAAGCGTGTGCTTTTAAAATCACTTTGAGGATCTTCCTAAGAAGAAAGAAGTTGTTTTTTTTTTCCTCCAAGGAATGTTGTAACGGAGCCACAGAAGAGCTCATTTAGTAACGACCAAAAAGAGCAACAAACAAAGGCAGTTGGTGAGACTCTGCTCAAGGAAACCAAGGCAGCTATTTGTCAGCCTGATAGAGAGGTCTATCACCTTCCTGCAACATGTCTACAAGGCATAACAGAGAACTCCCTAAGACTTACAGAATGAACGGCTACTACCCACTTTTCCTGATTCACGTGGGCATAAATGAGGCTGTGTAGAAGCAACTTTAAAAGTACTGCCAAATATTACAAAGTTTTAGGCAAGAAAATGAAGCAAACCTAGGACCATCGGTTACGCTTTCTTCTCTGTTGTCCATTGAAGACAAGAGATACAGAATTTTTTTTTAATCCGGGGAATAAGGAGTCGGCTAAGAATATGATGTCCGGTAATGGGACTTGGAATTTCGTATCATATTTTAAAACATGCGGAAAGTGGACTCCCAGCCAGGACTGGAATGTGTCCTATAGACTGGGAAGAATGCATTTGCTGAAGCCTCTCAAATCTAATCAAAACTAAAAAATAATGGGCAGGGGGAGGTATAGAAGACATCTTCTATGTATCAATCTTTATACCATCGAGCATGCTGGATGAAGGATATCAATTGAGTTGCCCAGATCAAAGAAGACAAAACCATGAAGAGAACCAGAAGCAAAATTCATGGGAACAAATTTCTGTTCACAAATGCTCAAAGTGTCAGCAAAAATCATATGATTTATAGGATATCAAATGATATGAATATAAATATTCAGAGTCCACTCACGAAACCACAATTAAATTCAACACTAGACTTTACTGCTCTTCTGCCTTGGAACTGATGGACAGTTGGAAGATGATAAGGGTTTAAAAAACAACCTTGAGTTAATTCCCTCAATGGTATATTGGCCTACAACAAGTGAAAGAAGGCTCTTTGGAGTCATGACTGCCCTCCACAATTAACTTGGGAACTCTTTGAGCCCATGGAACCTTGGGATACTTTTATCTGGTGCACTACAAATTATTTTACAAGAAGGCCAGAGAAGTTGTGCATGTTTCTTCCTTTGGGAAGGTATATATCAATCTTTGAATAAGGCAATTGTTGTTTCTCTGAACATTCAGCCTCTAGTCATCCATTGAACCAGGTGAGAAAAGTTTGCTCCCAGGAGAGTGGAAACCATGAGAAAATGGATGAGGCAATGCTGTACATTAAGAAGGTATGCCAATATGAAGAAATCCAGGAATCTGAGAGAGGAGTGCATGGTTGGGAGCCTTTGGGTAAAGACCAATGTGGGAAAAGGAGGGCAGAAAATGGAGCCATTCAATCTTTGGAATGTATTCCAGACCATCTGGAAAGAAAGAGGAATGTGGGGAAAAGTCATGTCTGAGACAAAGGCATGACTTAGTGATGGGAGACTCTAATTACACAGACATTTTCTGGAGCTCTCCCCCTCCCTCCCTTCCCCTCTCTCTCTCTCTCTCTCTCTCTCTCTCTCTCTCTCTCTCTCTCTCTCTCTCTCTCTCTCTCTCACACACACACACACACACACACACAGATCAACTACTAACATCTTTACTAATAAAATTTTAATGATAATGTCATCCTTCAAAAGATAGCAAAACCAACTAGTGGGAAATCTATAATAGACTCCATGCTCACTAAGAAGGAAGAACTGGTTTCTGAAGCAGAGATTGTATTGACATTTCAGGGTTTGGAATGGGAATGACCACTCTCTCCTAGAGCTGCTGATAAAGGAGAGGAAAGCTGAGCAAAGTCTGAGGTGATCCCAGATTCAAGGAAAGCAGACTTCAAAGGGTTCGGAGTAAGACTATGGAGGAAAGCATGGACTTCTGGACAATAAAGGAATTTTTTTGTTTTATTATGCATAATTTTTATCTTATAATTTATATGATTAATTAATTTATAAGATAAATAGTATTATGCATAAGGTTTTGCTTTTCTTTTTCCAGTGGGATGGGGAAGGTGGTAGGAGTAGAGTAGAAGTGAGAAAAAATAAATCTCGAAAGAAATTAATTTTAATATTATATAGGGGTAGATACCTAGATATACATACATAAATATACACACACATGAATACATGGGGAGGGAAGGGAAGGCTTGAAACACTTATAAGTGAATTCTGTTAATGGATAAAAATTATATAAGAGGAATCAGTCAAGGACGGAGACGAATCTCTTTAAGAATGAAATCAAAGAAAGATATCAAGGAAAACAATTAAATAGAGAAATCAAAATGGGAATTGTCTAAAGAAACAAATATAGGCACACAGGAAATTTACCAACTAATATAGATTTTTAATGGGCAGACAATTCTAGAACATAATTTAGAATTATGCTAAGAAAACAACTAAAATGTCCAACATGTACATAAACTGTGGGACATGAATGAAGCTAAATATTACTGTGCTGTAAGAAACAAGGACTATAATGAATCTAGAGAAATCTAAGAAGGCATATGAACTGATAAAGGGAAGTGATCAGAACAAGAAAACAAGATACACAGTGACCATTACAACATAATTGGAAAGACCAAAGCAAAGCAATCAAAACTGAACTCTACAAAATTATAAAAGCCAATCTTGGCCTAAAAGGAAAGAAATGCATCTACCCCTACTTCTTTTGGAGAAGTGGAAGACTTCTGTCAGATACTGAATATTATATCAGACATTTAGATTTCTTTATTATAAATGAGTTTTTAAAGTAATTTTGCTTCTTGTTTACAAAGGATCCATCTCCAAGAGAGGCAGAGGAGGCATACACATTGGGAAATTTATGTGATGTGAAAACAAAATATATTGATAAAATGTTTGTTTTTGAGATAAAGGGGCAAGTAAAGGCATGGCGCAATCCTCTAAAAATGTCAAAAGCATAAATCTCAGAATTAACTGAAGCTAGAGCAACAAAAATAGTTTGTTTTATTATTTCTTCAAGAGAAAAAGGAGGATGAAATCAGGGCTGATACTGTGATTTAGGATGAATTAAATGATGAGAATGAAGAATGAAGAGAAGACAGTGGTTCAATGTTTATTTTGCTCTTGTTTTTTCTGCTTTGGAGAATGTTCTTATATTAGAAATGACAGCACAAAAAATGAATACCCAAGTGTCTATATACATTGTAATTTAAAGGGATAATAAGATCTGCTCTTGCTGGATTCAAGACTATCAGCCTAAATGGACTTGGGTACTGAAATGACTGACAGATATGTGATTTCTGAACTACTGTCAGTGAAAATTGAAAGATCAAGACAATAGAGATAGAGAAGAATAAATTTGATCAGAAACTGTTTTCAGAAACAGTAGAAGAGATTATTCTGCAAACTATATATGGCTCAGTGAACTTGACTTTGATTTCTTCAAAAATTCTAGAATGGATCATTAAAAAGATGGTTTGTGAACATTTAGAAAGGGAAGGAATGGTTACAGAGGACCAGCCTTACTTCCTTCAACAAGAAAAGATCATGTCAGGGAAGTATTGAGAGCCAGACCTAGAGATGGAAGGTCCTGAGTACAAATCTAGCCTCAGACTCTCCTTAGCTGTGTGACCCTGGGCAAGTCACTTAATCCAAATTTCCTAGCCCTTACTTCTCCTCTGAATGTATTCAATACAGGTGGGAAGGGTTTAAAAAAGAAAATATCATGTCTGACTAACCTCATTTCTTTTTGTGATGAGTGTTAAATAATTAGATGAAGGAAATAATGTAAATGTTTCATGTGGATCTTATCCTTGGGGAAAAGAACAAAGAGATGTGAACTAGGCAATAATGCAACTGAATTCTTATTCAATTGGGTAACTACTCAGAGTAGACCTTAAAAGGTAGATGTCAACTTGGAAGGAAGTCTCCCATGGAATGCTGCATGGCTCTATACCTGTACTGTTGGACATATTGTCAATGACTTGAACAATGGGATAAGGGGCAGGTTCATTGAATTTTCTGAAGAGGGATATCTAACACCCTGGATGAAAAGTCAGGATCCAGAGAGATTCTCACTGTCTGGGATAAATTTCATAAGATGGCGAAAATAGAGGTAATATAAAGACTTATTTGAGTCTAAAAATTCAATTTACCCAAGTCCATGATGGAAGATGCAAGTATAGAAAATTACTGTTTGAAAAAGATCTGGGGGTTCTAGTGGACTTCAAGCTAAATATGATTGAGTAATATAATGGTGGAAATAAAAGAAAAAGCTAATGCAAACCTGGACTTCCACAACAGTGGCTTAGTGTCCATGAATAAAGTACAAATGCCTCTATATTCCTGATCAGTCTATCAGGCATTATGTCCAGTTAGATCTTTGCTTTCATTTAATGAGGACATAGATAAGCTGAAGAGAGCAAACAGTGTAGTAAAGGACATTGAGTCTATGCCACATGAGTACAGTTTGAAGGAAGAGAGGGTGAGTAATCTGGACAAAAAAAAAAAGGGATGCAGACATGATAACTTCTGTTTAAATAGGAATGCTATATGGAAGAGAAGTTGGATTTTTTATGTGGTCCCAGAGGTAGATTTCAGAGGAATTTGTGAATATTGCAAAGAGGCAAATTTAAGCAAAATTTCCCATTGATCAGAGCAATCCAAATGTGGAAGTGGATGGTCTTCCTTGAGAGGTAGTGGTACCGAGTTGAATGCAAGTGTAGTCTGACCAGGACAGAGTACAGAGTGGGATTATGACCTCCCCCACCCTGCCTATCTTGGGTCTATTCCTACATCCTAGTCACATGACACACTACTGACACAATTGAATTGTAATCCATGAAAATTATTGGAAAAATTTTCACAAGAGCATCTTTCTATCTAGTCATACCTCCCCCAACTTGTTTTTGTGAAGTTGATTTTTTGAAACCCAGTAGAAGACTTTACTTTGGACCTCATCAATTTCTTTGTATTTAATTCCATCCAATGTTCTACCCAATTGAAACTATTTGAGATCCTGTCTGAATCATTCAATGTGTTGGCATTATCCCTTTAGTTTTGTTTCGTCCACATTTTTTTTCTTCCAACCATGCCACTGAGTCCTTTATCTAAGGAATTGATTTTTAAAAAAAAAAGTGAAAAGTAGTACAGGCACCTGAGGCACTCCATGAGTGATCTCCTCCCAAACTGACATCAAGCCATTAAGGACTACTAAATGTGATTAGTCACCAATTTATTGCAAGATGTCAGAATGAAATATAAAGTGAATTCAGGACCCATCTTGATGCCCTTTAGGAGAATATGAAATTTGTTCAGCATTGGTAAGTCCCTTTAAAATGACGTTAGAATGCAGATATCACTATGAAATGACCATCAGCCTGATTGAAGCTGATCCAAGCTTCATTCAGGTAAATATTTCCAAGAAGGAGGGACAGATAAAATCACACATGAGACAAACTGTCCCAACAGGCCATTAAGGGAAAGTTAGGAATGTTTAAAATGTAGCTATAATCTGGGAGAGCAACTATTTAGCCCTCCTTGAATTCAGATCATCCTTGAATATTATTGTTGGATACAGAGTATGGAGCAGAGCAGAGACAGATGGGATATCATAACTGGTGTATTGTGACAAGGAAATCACCTTAAACGACTGATATATATTAATTTTAAGGTCACCAAGGAATTCAGCTATATAATTCCTAAATGAAAACTCAAGTCAGCAGTCAACCTTTTATGGAGTTTTTAATTACAAACAGGAGGAAGAAAAGTATTAGAGAGAAAAAGAGAGAAAGAGAGAGAGAGAGAGAGAGAGAGAGAGAGAGAGAGAGAGAGAGAGAGAGAGAGAGAGAGAGAGAGAGAGAGAGAGAGAGAGAGAGAGAGAGAGAGAGAGAGAGAGAGAGAGAAGGGAATAGGGCTTAAATACCCCCCTCTGTTTAGGCTGGGCCAAAAGGCCCAAGCCCTTAGATAGCTGAGGCAAAGAAAAGAGATCAGTCCCTATCACTCATGTGACCAAAATGGAGAAACAGTCTCAGGAGCCTCCACCTCCAGCCTCCTTCAGAGCAAGCTTCTCAGAGCAAAACCTCTCGAACCACCCCTCAGTCCTCAGACCCCTCTATCTTTAAGGAAACCATCTCAGTTCCCTCCCCTCAGTTCTCACATCTACCAATCACTGTCTATGTCTTCCCTGTGCCAATGGTGGCTCTAGCTTAACCCAGGACCGCCCAGAGGTCTGTCCCCTTTGCACATGTCTGTTGAAGGTCATATTCTCAAATAATTAAATTTTGATCTATGCTGCAGCCCTTCCTAAATCCTGTTAGGACTGAGTAGGGTGGAGATTGTAAATTCCAAGACCTGGTTCTGTCATTCCAAGTATCTCTATTGTATCAATTCTAAAATCAATCATGACTCAAAGAACTTCCTGTTCTATGCTTAAGTATAGGTCAAAGCCCTTTCCATTGTTCAGCAAAAGGTTTCTGTCCTAAAGTAATCTTAAGTAGGGAGGAGAAGGACCCTCCCATGCCAAGAGGGGTTCACATTCCAATAGACTATCAGTAGGAAATTTTTCAAGTATGAAATTTCCCAATGGTGAAATTTCCAACATTTATAAGTCTAAGAAATTTTAAGGTTTACAGTATATAGAAGAGACATACTCCTTATTTTTCTGTGATTTAATCCACTGAGATTAGGGAAAATCAACTGAGCAGGAACTTGTGATTGATAGATTGTCCTAACCCCCATTATACTTCTATATACATGTTGTTTCTTTCAAAAGATTGAAAGCTACTTGAAGACAGAGATTACTTTCTTTTTAAATATTTTTTATGTTTCTTTTTTACTAGCATTTAGTGAAGCACCTGACACACAGTAGGGGAGTAAGGGCTTAATAGATGCTTGTGACTCGCTGATGGGAACTATCTATTATGTAGCTCGGTAAATCATTTCTCACTAATGGAGAATTCTAAGGAAAACTAGCAGAAAGTGTCAGAGCCTGCCTGCAATTCACCTTCAGACTCTAAATCTTTCCTTTTCTCACTGGCCTTCACTTTTCCTACTCAGTACTCCTTGCTTTTCCGTTGGGATCCAAGAAGAAAAATGTCTGATCCCTCTAGTTGCTTACCAAGCATTTTCCCTAAAATGTAACTGCCTTTATCTTTTAAAGACATGAAAGTCACTTTTTTTAAAAGTTGGAGGAGAATCTATGAGCCGGCCCTGCTTTTCTAAGGGTCCATGCTGCCAAGGAAGCAATTATTCTCTGCCAGATGGGTCATTGCAGGAAGCAAGTGAAGCCACAATCTGGGAGCTGGGATGATAATGATCATAGACTTTGTTGCAGAAAGTGTAGGTGGGTAATTTGTGCAGTGTATTTTTGGAAATGCTGGAAACACATAATAAAAGTTAAGTTAGTTGAGAATATGATGGAATTTGAACCATCAAATACTTTGTAGCTGCCTGTGAACTCTCCATTGGGACCCGTGCATTCCTAGTCTGAGACTTTCTGTCAACCCTAGCAAATAGCCTGGCAGAGATCTTCTTCCTCAAAGTGAATGATGTATCCATTTGCCTAAAACCAACAGTGTATGGGTATTGCAACTCAGCTGCCAATTATGGGAGTCATGGAATGTCATAGTCAACCAAGGATTTAATTTGTGGGTCACCCAAAGGGTAGATTGTAGGCAGGAGCAGGCTGTAACATATTTCCAGTATAAAGGATAGCATCAGAGAGATGTGTGGTCAGAAAATGAGGCAGGCTGCTCATTGAAAAATGGAGAAATAAATAATGGACAGTTTTCAAGCACTAGATGTATACATATAGTCAATCAATCAGCAAGCATTTAGGAAACATCTACTCTGTGATTCCACCTACTCTCATGTATCATCTACATGTCAATTTATGCACCTGATAGCTGCCCCCTCCATTATGCCCCCATTGTACAATATAAACTCCTTGAGGGAGAATATTAGGTTTTTTTCTTGTATCTTGAATTCTTGGCAAAGTGGCTAGAACATCATAAGCCCTTTGTCAATGATTACTAATCAATGGATTGATATGTGCTTTGCACTAGGAATAAATGAAGCAGTTATTACAGTCAGTGAACTTAAATTCTTTTGGAGAATGCAACAAGTAACACATGAGTATCTACAAAGTTTCATCAGCCCCATTTTACAGATAAGGACCTTCAGCTTGGAGAAGTTATGGAACTGCCTGTGCTCACAAGGATAAGAAATATCAGAACCAGCCTCCTAAGCCCTGATCTGCAGTGCCCGGACAATCCTTCTGGTTCCTCTGAATGAGAATTTACTGTGAACAGCTCCCAGCACCTGGCAGTAATTTCCCACATGGAAAACACCTGTGTCTGAATGTCTGAATCCTAACAAGCATACCTAGTACAATGTTTGGGTCTATCGCCAACACTCTACCTGTTCGTGTACACATTGGATATCTCCTAAGCACTTAAACTCAATATGTCCAAAACAGAATTTGTTATTGTTATCCCCCAGTCCTCCTCATTTTGAAACTCCTCTATTACTGCCCTGTCCACCATACTTCCAGTTACCCAGGCTCACAACTTGGGTCATCCTCAATTCTTCACTCTTGTTAACAACCCCATCCCAACTAATCTTCTGCTAAGCCCTATTGATTCTATCTTCACAACATCTCTCCTACATACCCCCTTCTCTCTTCTGACACTGCCATCACTCTGGACCAGGCCATCATTCCATTTCCCTACTCCAGGCCATCTGCCACTCATAGAGATGAAAGTAATTTTCCTAGGAGCAGCTAGGTGGCAGAGTAAATAATATGCTAGGGCTGGAGCTGGAAGAACCTAGGTTCAAATCTGGCTTCAGACACTTCCTAGATGTGGAACCCTGGGAAAGTCATTCAACCTCTTTTGCCTAGCCCTTGCCTTTCTGTCATAGAGTTATTATAGAGAAAGAAAGAAAGAAAGAAAGAAAGAAAGAAAGAAAGAAAGAAAGAAAGAAAGAAAGAAAGAAAGAAAGAAAGAAAGAAAGAAAGAAAGAAAGAAAGAAAGAAAGAAAGAAAGAAAGAAAAGAAAGAAAGAAAGAAAGAAAGAAAGAAAGAAAGAAAGAAAGAAAGAAGGAAAGAAGGAAAGAAGGAAAGAAGGAAAGAAGGAAAGAAGGAAAGAAGGAAAGAAGGAAAGAAAGAAAGAAAGAAAGAAAGAAAGAAAGAAAGAAAGAAAGAAAGAAAGAAAGAAAGAAAGAAAGAAAGAAAGAAAGAAAGAAAGAAAGAAAGAAAGAAAGAAAGAAAGAAAGAAAGAAAGAAAGAAAGAAAGAAAGAAAGAAAGAAAGAAAGAAAGAAAGGAAGAAAGGAAGAAAGGAAGAAAGGAAGAAAGGAAGGAAGGAAGGAAGGAAGGAAGGAAGGAAGGAAGGAAGGAAGGAAGGAAGGAAGGAAGGAAGGAAGGAAGGAAGGAAGAAAGGAAGGAAGGAAGGAAGGAAGGAAGGAAGGAAGGAAGAAATTATCCTATATATCTTTGTTTACTAAAAATATTTTGCACATTGGCATCCTCCATTAGATTGAGAGCTCCTTGAGGGCAGGGTCTATTTTGCCCATCTTTGTATCTCTAGTCCATAGCATAGTATCTATAGTATCTATAACATAATAGATGATTCATAAACATTTGTTGACTTTATTGTTGTCCCCATATCTACTAGAAGACCCACACCTACTTCTGAAAAGTGAAAAATCCAATCAAAATAATTCTGCAGGAATTGGCAGAATGTTGGACACAGGGTAGAGTAAGATGATACCAAACACATATTGACCTAATCTTATTTTATCTGTTTGGTAAACACAATCTTTCTTGCTTCTCTTCTCTCCATCTCAGTACTTGCTATCTTGCCCCTGAAATTATGGAATCCCAGAACTATCAAGTTGAAATAGAACCCAGAGGGCTTTTATCCTACCTCTGACCCAAATCATGAACCTTATAGCAGCATCTGACCTCAGCTTCCAAAGAGATATCCCTAAGTCACAGATTGACTATGTCACTCCTGTGCTCAATAAACTTCAGTGGCTTCTGGCTTTCAGAGATCTCCAAATTGGCATTGAGACCTGTTCACAAGCTAGTCCTGATTAATCCTTTTACCTTTATAATACATTTGTCCTCTTCCTACATTCAATGGTCCAGCCAAACTGGACTTACTATCACTCACATATGACACTTCATCCCCATGGTGTTAGTGCACTCAGAGGATATTTTCCAAGGGAAGGTATTCCCAGTGGCTGACCCTGAGCATCTAGAAAAGAAAAAAAAAGGCAGTGAGCATTTAGTTTGGAAGAAATCAGTGCACACCATGTAGAAGATGAAAGGGATTGATACCACTAACATTGAGTCTTAGCATTATTCCTATCTCCCCTGATGTGCAATTTTTAAAGTTATTATCATGACAAGTTATTTGTAAAACTTTTACTGATATCTTTTCCTTTTATATCACCTTATTTTCCAATACATCCCTCTCCACTCTTCCTCTCAGAGAATCATCTTTTATAACAAAGAATAAAAAGAGAAAACAAACAATTCAGTAAAGCTAACGAACACATCAACAAAGAAAGACTTTATGAGAAGGAAAAAAAGATTTAAATAGTCATTTTTTCCCCTGGGCAGAGGTATTTGTTATCCAGCTGCCACAGTCTCCAATAAAAGCAACTTCCATTCTAATATACCGGTCCTCTCAGCCAGGTTTAAGAGGATAATATATTCTGAATGTTAGGATAATTATTTTGAGCAGTCAATGCCTATCCCACCACTAACCCCCATCCTCAAAATAAATAGCACAACCTCCATGAATTTCCTAGGAGAAAGTGAGCATCAAATACTAAAAAGATAATCAAGTTTATAGCATATATCAATCCATCAATTAGAAAACATTGACAAGGAGTTCATGATGGCCCAGTCATCTTGCTCAGGACTCTCAGCATACAAAAAAAAAATTTTTTAAACAGTTCTTATCCTCGAGGAGCTTCCATTCTAATGGAGGGAGGGCAGATATCAAATATGGAAATTGATATGTATCACATCTCCACTAATCTACCCCTGAAATTTTTCATAGAGACTGAAATGGTTCTTGTGTGAAAGTCTTTTTTTTTTAATCCTTACCTTCTGTCTTGGAGTGAATACTGTGTATTGGTTCCAAGGCAGAAGACTGGTAAGGACTAGGCAATGGGGGTTCAGTGACTTGCCCAGGGTCACACAGCTAGGAAGTGTCTGATGCCAGATTTGAACCCAGGACCTCCCATCTTTTCTAGGCTTGGCTCTCAATCCACTGAGCCACCCAGCTGCCCCCTGTTGTGTGAATGTCTTAAGGTTCAGCTCCACACAGTTGTCTGGTTGCAGACAATAATCACCCTAACTCCCCATACCTTTGTCAATTCTACCACCACCTAAATGTTACAGAGTAGACTCTCTCCCCTCCTTTCTCCTTCTGGATATTGCATTGGTTAAGAAGAGAGAAGGAAAATGTACATAGTAGTCATTACTGGTGTCTTTTTTAAGTGCTTTTTCCCTGAGTCATGTCCAATATCTTGAGTACTCGGACGATGGCAGGCAAATGGTCTACATTCTGTCAGGAGCTGTCCATGTGGGTTGTAATTGCTGTATCTATGAAGAATGTCAGGGATGGATTATTGGAGATGTCAGAAACAAAATAGGATATATTAAATGGGCACAAAGTGCAAAGAGAGGAGGTAATTGATCTTCACCTGAGTGTAGAAAAAGAGAGGGTGAGCAAGCCTTAGACATGGAGAATGCAACCCAGGGGAGAAAGTGTCCCTGCAGGACTTCCCCTCCTAGGAGTAATTCTTGGGGGCCAAACACAAGTGTGTATAAGCATGTAGTAGACTCAGAGCTCTTCTGAAGAACCTTTCCTGAGACAGGCGATAGTGCTCTGAACAGTGCCCAGGAAAGGGAAATTCTGGTGCATCTCCAAAACAACTTAGCATTTCTTCCTTCTTTCTTCCCTCCCTTCTTCCCTCCTCTTTCCCTTTCTATTTTCTTCCTTTCTTTCCTCCCTCCCTCCCTCCCATTTTCCTTCCTTCCTTCCTTCCTTCCTTCCTTTCTTCCTTCTTTCCTTCCTTTCTTCCTTCCTTCCTTCCTTCCTTCCTTCCTTCCTTCCTTCCTTCCTTCCTTCCTTCCTTCCTTCCTTCCTTCCTTCCTTCTTTCCTTCCTTTAAATATCCACTAAATTCAGAACACTGTGCTGGGTTCAAGGGGAAGAATTGGTCTAGATAATTGATCTAGAGCTGAAAGAGACTATCTGATTCACTGCTTCTTTCACAGAGGAGAAACCTGAGACCCAGAAAGGACTCACACCATATCATTCAGAAAAAAGAAGTGCTAGAGGCAAGAGTCAAACCCAGGGCCTTTAATTCCAACAACTAATACTTTGCACTGAATTTAGAAGCATAGAATATAATGGGATTGATGAGAAGAGAACTCTCATGCCTCTTTGGAGAGCAATAGCTGTCTTTCTGACTTTCTTAACCAAAGAAAGCACCATGAATTTTGTGGCAGGCTAAGAGGGAGTTTGAAGAATTAACTCTCAGTGTCCTGCTTCTCCTCTGATCAGTAACCAGGACCCTAAAGCCTGTTCCCCTGTCTCTAACCAATGACTGGTCCTGGAAGCAGACAGTATTAGCATATTAACCATTGGAAACTGACAGATAGCCCTGTCTGCCTCTTCTGTAATAGAAAGCAATTGCTAGTCCATTATATCCCGAGAGACTTGATG
>NC_077228.1:518978244-518988516 GCF_027887165.1 Monodelphis domestica | reverse complement strand
AAAAGAAAGAAAGAAAGAAAGAAAGAAAGAAAGAAAGAAAGAAGAAAAAGAAAGAAAGAAAGAAAGGAAGAAGAAGAAAGGAAAAAGGAAGAAAGGAAGAAAGGAAGAAAGAAAGGAAGAAAGAAGGAAGAAAGGAAGGAAGGAAGGAAGGAAGGAAGGAAGGAAGAAGGAAGGAAGGAAGAAGAAGGAAGAAGGAAGAAGGAAGAAAGAAAGAAAGAAAGAAGAAAGAAAGAAAGAAAGAAAGAAAGAAAGAAAGAAAGAAGAAAGAAGAAAGAAAGAAGAAAGAAAGAAAGAAAGAAAGAAAGAAGAAAGAAAGAAAGAAAGAAAGAAAGAAAGAAAGAAAGAAAGAAAGAAAGAAGAAAGGAAGAAAGAAGAAGGAAGAAGGAAGGAAGGAGAAGGAAGAAGAAGGAAGGAAGGAAGGAAGGAAGGAAAAAAGAAAAAAAAAGAAGAAAGAAAGAAAAGAAAGAAAGAAAGAAAAAAAGAAAAAAAAAGAAAAGGAAAGAAAGAAAAAAGAAAGAAAGAAAGAAAGAAAGAAAGAAAGAAAGAAAGAAAGAAAGAAAGAAAGAAGAAAGAAAGAAAGAAAGAAAGAAAGAAAGAAAGAAAGAAAGAAAGAAAGGAAGGAAAGGAAAGGAACAAAATAGAAAGAAGTTTCATTTATTACCTGTAATTTTGTTCTGAGGGGTTCTGAGTACCTTTATTTATGTTTTTCCAGTCAAATTCACCAGCACTGAGTTGGGGGAAGAGGAGAAAAAGAGGACCAGATCACAAAGCCAAAAGATGACAGTGTGTTGGCGGGTGTGTGGGTCTTGGTGCCCATTCTAATTAACTCGTATCTCTTCACGTTCATTGACAAGGCCTGGGGAACAATGCTTCCATTCTTGTGCTTGTCTTTCTTCCTTTCCTTTCTCCTTCTTGTTCTGAACAGTAAGAACAATTATGATGATTGTGAATGAGAATACCCAGTCCCTCATGGGATCAAAGCCTCTAATTCTATTTTATCCCATTCATAAACCTTTCTAGGTGAGCTATCAGCTGAATTCCAGTCTTGAATTATTCAATGGAGCTATGTATTATCGTATGTCATAAGAAAGAGCCTGTAATACATATTTAGTATTCTTTTAATCTGCTTGTTCTATATCATGTCGTTGCTAATCCTCCTCCCCTCTCCTATGTTGGATAATCCCTTCAACAGCACACACAGCCATTCCACATAATCCTTCTACTTCTCCCGTACCAGGTCTATTTGTGGGTTGTGTAGATTTTATTAGAGGAAAAAAAAAACCCGTATTTTGTTCCCTACAAACCAGTTCTTTTTAAAGAGCTATTTAAAACAGAAGAGTTGCTTCCTAGAAAGATTATAAATAGTGCCTCATTATCTGGAACCAAATTTCAATAAATCTTAGATGTATAACAGACGACATATAAGCTTGTAATTAACTTCTGAACAAAACTAATGGCCAAGGCTAGATTCATTCACCCTCATTAGTATAGGAATAACCATTCAAAAGAGAGAGTGTGTAATGGAAAGTGAGCTGAGTCAGAGGAGGTGGGTTCAAATCCTGGTTTGGCCATTTCATTCTTTATGAAGCATTTATAAAGCACCCAGTGTGCCAAATTCTAGGGGCACAAATACTTCAGCCATTAAAGAATGTTTTCAGCCTGGATGGAGGTCTCCAATGGGGTACTATAGCACTGTGCAAGGTTCTGTCTATGTAACATTTTTTATCAATGCCTTGGACCAAAGTTTAGATGGCATGCTTGTCTAATGTATGCATTTTACAAAGCTGAAAGAGACTGTTAACATTGATGGTAAGGGTTAACATCCCCCACACCCCAATGAAATTTCATCAAGCTACGATGTTGGGGCAAGTACAACAAGTTATCTCAGTCCTGAACACTCTTTCTATAGTTCTGAGTGTTCCACTGGGGATCATCAAACCTTCTCCAGATGGTCGATACAATCAATGGGCTTCCTGAATCCTTGGGAAGATCAGTGCTGAAGTTAACAGTCTTAGCACTACTCAAGCATGCTCAGAGACCCTTATAATAGGCAGAGACAATACATTTGCATTCGATTTGCCTATCTCACAACAAGCCAACCAGACAACAACTCTGGGAACCAGGCCAGAGGAAAGGAACCCAGAGGCCAATTTTGCTCAATAGTCTTGCTATCAGATTGCAGAATTGGGCAAGGGGGTGGGGATGCTGAACACTTCAGGAGAAAAAAAGTGATGGTTCATCAAAAATAGACCATTTCCATTCCTTTAATATTCCCTGAATTATAGATTTTGAATGCTACCATCCATCCCCATCATGCTTTCAGACTACAGGAGGCTGTCATGTCAGATCTTGGACTATATCTTAAAGGGCTTCAATGGGACCTCTGAGATAATACAATCCATCCACCTCATTCATAGATGAGAAGATGAATAATTAAAGAGGTGAAGAGACTTATCTTTGGTGACACAGTTAGTAAAGGTCAGGGACTCAACTTGAACTCATGTCTATCTTTTTGATGCCAAATTCGGAATTCTATGAATAAAGCTCTATACTTAGCTGATTCCCTTAGTTGAAATCTCTGGGCTCTTTCTAGGTTTGGTGATCTTTGAATATCCTAAAGCCCTGGAATTGGGGGCATTAAAGATCTGTGGATCTCAAAACAGTCCTTTCCCTCAAGGAGTTTAGTCTCTGCTGGGAAAAAACAATACAGAGATGCATGTATAGTAAATATAGAGTAAATCAAAGGAATAGGAAGGAGGGATGGGGGACAAGGGAGGAGAGCATTAGCAACTGAGGATTTGGGACGAGCTTCTTATAGAAGATGGCATAGGAGTAGTTTTTATAATCAAATGCAAAACTGTGCGAATTTACGATTTCTGCTAATACCAAAAGGAGGGATAAGATGAGGCAGTTGTGTGGCCTTAAGAAAAGTTAGACATTTGAATCCTTTGCATTAATAATTGGGGTCCCACCTACCCACCCCCATATATATATGTATATATACTCCTTATTGGAAACTTTTAATTCCCACAGTAAATAAAAGTTATAGGATCAAAGATTTTGAGTTGAAAGAAATCTTAGCGGCTATCATGGACAACAATGATCATTTTACAGATGAGGTTTATAAGGAGATATGTTGACTTGCCTAGGGTCATAGAGCTAGAAAGTAGCTGAGATCCATCTCTCCCCCCTCCCTCCCTTCCTCTCTCTCTCTCTCTCTCTGTCTCTCTCTCTGTCTCTCTCTCTCTCTCTCTCTCTGTCTCTCTCTCTGTCTCTTTCCCTCTCTGTCTCTCTCTCTGTCTCTCTCTGTCTCTGTCTCTGTCTCTCTCTCTGTCTGTCTCTGTCTCTGTCTCTCTCTCTGTCTCTCTCTCTCTCCCTTCCTCTCTCTCTCTCTCTCTCTCTCTCTCTCTCTCTCTCTCTCTCTCTCTCTCTCTCTCTCTCTCTCTCTCTCTCTCCATCTTTCTGTCTCTGTCTCTGTCTTTGATGTAGACCACTAATGTCAAATAGACATGAAGGTAATAATATGGAAATAGGTCTTGATCAATGTCACATGTAAAACTCAGTGGAATTGCATGTTGGCTATGGGAGCAGGGTGAGAGGAGGGGAGGGAAAATATGAAAGTTGTAACCATGGAAAAATTTTCTTAATTAATCAACTAAATAAAAATCTAAAAAAAAGAAATTTAAAAAAAGAAATGAAGGTCATTAAGTCATAATTAAGGATCACAAAGGGTGCGTGTTGATCTAGGAAACCACATATTACATTACCAATGTTTATATCCTCACTTATTTTGTAAACTGTGTCCCAAATGCATTTTAATCTGGTATGAGTCACACTCAGGAGATTTGAGGGGCACATGCAGCTCACAGTTCAGGAGTTTGACACTTCTGCTGTCAATTATCACAGAAGTAGTGAATTTGCTCTGGTTCCATCTCCCAGAGCCAGGCAGACTATGTCTTCCCCTCAGGGTCTTAGATGCTCTAAAGGTTGGGAAGGGTATTTTCCTTATATAAGCACCCACCAGCTGTGTTTCCCCCACTGTTAGCCACTAGTGACTAATCTTCAAGTTTCTTTTAGCCATTTTATACTAATTACCTTTTACAAAGGAATAATTACTTCAAAGATGTAACGATAACAAAAGTATGAATAGCCCCCCTAACATTTTGGGGACTCATTTTCCCCTATAACACCTTGGTCTTTAGGAAGAGTGTATTCAAACTTGGCTCAATTCCTACAAAGCATTGATCCTACCAATTTATGTCCCAATGTGGCATTGCTGCCAGGTGGCATCTCCTTTCCACTACTATTGAGCTAAGAGGGTCTCGAAGGTGACTCTTCTGTCCTCAGGACATCAAAGCAAAAGCCATTTGCTAAATCTGGATTCTCTCTGCAAAACTAAGATTACCTGGCATGCTGAAATAAGTAGAACAAATGTCAACACAAGGAAAGGACCCAGGTCTATATTCATATGGTTTCAAAAGGGAATTTTCCCCTTAGGACATTGCCCTGTGGACACTGGACACTGTGAAAGGAGTCAAACCAAGGGAAGGACAGCCAATGAGAAAAAAAAAATGGCCACACCTGACTCAGACTTCTAGAAATGCTTGTACAGCCATCAGAGTTTCCTGTTCACCACAGTCGGTCAACTAGAACAGAACCAGTCACAGAATATCTGCCCATGTTCCACAAAGTCTCCAAGGTACTTCCACTACACAAGAGCCACAATTCTTTTGCAAATCAGTTCTCCAGACTCTCCCACTTGGGAATTTGGGTCAGCTGAGCATGCTGATATTTTCTGCACATTTTTCATCCCCCATTACACTGAATATATATCCATAACAGAGAGCAGAATATTCCCATCATTAAAAATGCATAGTATTGAAAAATAATACTAGAGCATATTTTGTGACCTGATCCACTCCCAATCTATGCAGGATGGCACATCCCAAGCTCCTGGCCACCTTGCCTATGTATGAGTCCTTCTCTGATCAAGACTGACTTAATTTAATTCAACAAATAATTAATAGGAATGTTAGGCACTAGGTATCCAAAGGCAAAAATGAAACAACCAGGTCATCAAAAAGCTTATGTTTTGCTGGGGGAGAATACGTACGTGACGAAGAAAAGAGAATATATGCAAAGCAATTCGTGGAAAGGAAGCAAGAAACAATCAGTCTGATAATGAGTATTTATTATGGTCCTACTATGTACCAAACACTGTTCTAGGAGCTGAAAATATAAGACCTAAACTGAAACAATTTCTGCCCCAAGGACCATACATTCTGTTTTTATGTGTGGGGGGGAATACACAGATAAGGAAATGAAGAAGATATACAGATATGGGGAAGCACTAATTAATTAGTTAAAAAGCATTTATTCAATGTTTACTACATGTCAAGGACCATTCTTGGAGCTGGCAAAGCTCAAAAACAAAAAACCATTTCCTGCCCTCAGAGAGCTTATATTCTATGAAAAAAAATGAGTACAAATATAAACATATTCAAAATAAGGATAAGATCATGTGAGAAGGCATTAGCCAGTGGAGGAAAGTCAATCAATCATAGGATTATTGTTTTACAACTAGAAGCCACCTGCTATGTGTCAGTCACTATGCTAGGGACCGAAAGACAAAAATTAAGTGGTCCCTGATTTCTAGGAGTTCACAATCTAGCAGGGGAGTCAACATGCATTTATGTAGGTATATACAAAGCATACACCAAATAAACACATTAATTTTCAGGGATTAAAGCCTAGTGTTTGGGGAGATCAAGAAATCTCATGTGAGGAACAACCCTTAGAGGCAGCTAGGTGGCACAGTAGATTGAGTCAGACCTACAAATGGGAGGTCCTGGATTCAAGTCTTGCCTCAGACATTTCCTAGTTGTGTGACCCAGGCAAGTCACTTGACCCCAACTGCTTAGCTTTTATTGCTCTTCTGCCTTGAAACCAATACTAAATATTTATTCCAAGAGAGAATTTAAGAGGGGAAAAAAGTGGTCCTTAAGCTCTCTCTTGCCTATATCACCAGGAATTCCAAGAGATGAAGGAGAAAAGGATGACAGACGCAAGAGACCAAAGATTCTTTTGTCAGTTGCTGGGTTTGAGTCACAAAGTGTTCAAGAGGTCCTCACAACATCTGAAGAAGATTCAAAGATGGCAGCCAAAGGCTTGTACTATGCTTACCACTTTCTCAACCAATCCATTCAAAGTCACTGGAAAACCAGAGACTAGAAAGCATATGAAAGGGAGTTTGATCATGTATTAAGAGTTACACAGGTCTACTTTGCAAAGTTCCCAGCTCCATGTGATGTGGCCTTCATAACACTAACCTCTCCACTCCAAATGCTCTCTACACACCTCACTCACTAGTATCTGTTCCAGTGCATGGGGTTTTAATTGCTTTATTATAAAGGAAAGCAATATTCACCCTTTTATGAATTTTGATTTAATGACTTGAGCACATTCATTATTAGTTCATTATGGTTCTGTGGAATTGAGGCCTCCCGAGGTAAAAGGATGTCCCAACGCTAATCTGGCCTCAATTAAAATGTAATCAGACTGTGGTTAATCTCACGGACTGCCTGGGTTTGAACAAGGCAACCAGTAACCTGAGGTGGCTCAGTGAGAAAATATGGACCATCCAGGATGGCACAGGGATCTCATTGGGCAGCACACAGTCCATGGTTCTGATCTATACTCTCTTCATGGACCAGATCAATTCAATCCAATTGGTATCAATTTAGTGCCTACTGTGCTCT
Source organism: Monodelphis domestica (assembly GCF_027887165.1). Classification (NCBI taxonomy): domain Eukaryota; kingdom Metazoa; phylum Chordata; class Mammalia; order Didelphimorphia; family Didelphidae; genus Monodelphis; species Monodelphis domestica. Next base: position 518,981,758 of record NC_077228.1, on the reverse strand, counting down.
TGGCACTGGAGATACAAAGACAAAAATCTCCCCTCAAAGAGCTTATCTTCAGAGACATGCTCAAACCAGCTCAAGAGAGTCAATTACTAATTTTTCAATGTGAACATTTACACCAAGGAAATTAGTCGACAAATCACAGTTCAATTTATCATTTTATTTATTAAAATAAAGACTTATGAAAGTGATGGAGAAAATGTTAATAATGCAGATTAAATTTTAAAGTATTTAAAATTTTAAAAATTACAATTAAAAGTATATCATCACAAATTTTTCAAGGCTCAGTATTTATAAACATCTCACTGTTTACATTCCTTGGGGCCAGGGGTGAAGGGGAGCAATGGATGACCCTGGTGTCTTCAATATCTGACCAAGTTCAAAGAACTCGATAGTACCTGCTTTAGCCACCTTCATGGTGATTGGAACAAAGTGTTCTCATCTACCCCTTCAGCTGAGGGCTTTCTTTACATGCTTGGGGTTGGCATCCCACCAGTTCACCAATGGAGCTGAATCAATACTGTGCATTGGCTCCAAAGCAGAAGAGTGGTAAGGGCTAGGCAATAGGTTAAGTGACTTGCCCAGGGTCACACAGCTGGGAAGTGTCTGAGGCCAGTTTTGGACCTCAGTCTATCTATGCCTATGTGTTGTCTCCCTCATCACTTTGAGGAAAAGGGACCATATTTGCCTTTCCTTAACATAATGCCTGGTATACAGTAAGTAATTAATAAATGTGTGTTGACTAATTGATTCAGGAACCAGCATCCTTTCAGTGTAAACATTGCCATTCGAGGCCATAGAGTCCCTATGATCCAAATCTCTATTTAATAAAGGAGGGCTCTGAGGATTTTCAGCTTGGGGGAGTATAAAGATGATGGCCATCAGGTAGAAGAAGGACAAAATTTGTTCTGTATGGCCCTCTTGGCCATTGGAACTCCAAATGGCAGAAACAGCAACAAAGAGTAGAATTTGCACTGATGTCAGGAACTCTCTAGGGATGTAGCAAGTAGAGGTTGGCTAACCCTTTGTCAGGTATGTGATGGCAGCAATTCCTCTTAGTGTATGGCTGTGACTGGGTGGCAGCTGAGGTTGCTTCCATCTACTGCTCCATTCAATGATCATAGAAGCATAGAGAGTAGCAATGAACTGTCCAAGGGAATATGGGGCAGAGGAGAGATTCGAACTCAAGTTTTCTAACTCTAGTGTTTGAGACATGAAATGCCCAGCACTTACACCCCCAGGGATTGGGAGGGGGGGTGCTAACCATGACCTTCAGGGAGTTCTCTTTGAAGCTCTACCAGAAATATGTCTAGCAGAGAGTCTGACCTCAAGCACAAACTCGCCTGAAAACCATTTGTAATTCAGTATCACGGACACCCAGCTAGGAAGACCTGTAAGGCCATCTAGTCCCCTGCCCTCATTTTACCAATAAGGTACCTGAAGCTCAGGGATGTTCAGTGACTCACTAAAGGCCAAACAGGCTGTAAGAGAAAGAGGAAGAGTGCAAATTCACTGGTCTTTCCATTGGGCCACAGTGCCTCCTCATGGTCAGCGGGATGGTGCAGTAGTTGGAGCACTGGGCTCAGAATCAGACTCTTCGTGAGTTCAAATCTGGCCTGAAATATTTCTTAGCTATGTGACCCTAGACAAATCCCGTAACTCTGTTTGCCTCAGTTTCCCCATCGGTAAAATGACCTGGCTAAGGAAATGGTGAACCACTCCAGTACCTTTGCCAAGAAAACCCCAAATGGGGTCACAAAGGACACAACTGAACAGCAATGCCTCATTTTCTTTTCCCATCCTGAGGATGATTCATACCATAAATGGTGGTAACTTGTTTTTTTCAAATTACAAAGAGCTGCTTGAATTCAGTCTCCTTCCTCCTACCTCAGAAAGGTGGGGGGGGGGGCAACCATTGTTTTGCTGCAAAGAGCAAACTACTCATAATTCCTTCCCTGCCTGGGCCTTAGTTTCCTCTTCTGTCAATCATGCAGATCGCTCCCCAAACTCCTTTCCAGATCTGAATCTTATAAACCTCAGTTTAATATTCAGAAGGCAGAGAATCAGAATTTGAATCCAGGTCCTGTGATGACCAATTCAGAGCCACTTCTTATTCAGAGTCAGACGCTGAATTCTATGGCAATGACCTATCTGTGACTTGTAACTGGCAGGTTTCTTTCTTCCAAAGGACCCTTTTCCAACCAATGAGCCTCAGTCTCTTTAGAATTTATCATCAGCCCTGAAGACCTTCAGACATGAGAGAATCAATTATTTCTAGTTTTATTCTAGGCTAAAAGGGAGAGAAGCCCTCTATTCCTGAAACTACATTTTGGCTTTTATTTTAAACCAGCAGAAAGCATTATGGAGTAGTCAGGGGAATTGACAATGAGGGCTTGTTCTAAAATAGAAGGATTTAAGGGATCTCATTACCCACTTTCTAATCTTATCTTCAGGCTAGAGAGTGTATTAATTGGTACAAAGACTTAGCCAAAGCAGCACAACTCAAAGACCGCCATGGTGGAAGGAATGGGCTCTCCCTGTATCTTCAACTTCCCCTTCAGGGAAAGACCCAGACCCTGATCGCCTCAAGTGTTCAGGGCAGTCTGGCTAGGGAGGGAGGGAGGGAAAGGGGGAAAGAAAGGATGGAGCTCAGTCAGAGTGAATCAATAAAGCTTCAGATCCCTTTCCAGCCTTGGGCTGTAGATAGATGACTCTTAAAAGAAAGAGGAACAAAAAAATCCAGGGAGAATGGAGACAATTGTGTGAGGCTGCCCTGCAGAGGAAGGAAATCTCTTCTGCAAAGAATCATAGAGGCTCAAAGGCAGAAGGTGCTTCATGTAATCAGTGCCTGAACAGGAATACTTCCTTCAGCCTCTCCAGCAAGTAGCCAACAAGCCTCCTCTTGAATATCTCCTATAATGCAAAGCTCATTCCCTATGTCCTCCTTTCCCCTTGGATTTTTTCTTCTCTATGTTAAACATCTCCAGGCCCTTCAACAGTTGTGCATAAGACAAGGTCCTCTATCAGAGTGACCTTCTTGTTCTTCCTTATAAAAAAAAGCCCTCCATCTCCCCCCTCCAAGCCTTTGCACTGGCTCTCTCCCATGACTTGTCATTTCCAGTTTGTAGAATCCCTCACTTCCTTCAAGACGCAGTTCAGATCTTACCTTTTCTACCCAAAGTTCTTCACTTTTTTTGTGTTTCATGAACCCCTGTAGCAGTCTGAGGAAGCCTAACACTATCTTCTTTCTCATTTCAATTCAGAATCCAGGGCAAAGCTAACATTCACTTGGAAGAGAGTGGAAATCCAGATATAGTTTTCTCATCCAAATTAACAGACTCCCCCCACCCCGAAATCTATCTGCGGGCTGACCCCTGATGAAAAAATCCCTTTTTACAAGGTCTTCTGTAAGCCCCCCAACTCCCACCACCCCCTTCCAAACTACCTCTTTTTGTGTGCATACAAACCAGTAGGGGAAGAAGAGTCAGCCTCACAACCAGGATGTCTCAGGTTTAGGGTC
>NC_077228.1:518918244-518975744 GCF_027887165.1 Monodelphis domestica | reverse complement strand
TCCCCTTCCAACAGTTTGGTGGGCCATTTAGACCAAAGTGACAGATTAAATATAAGGGACACCTTATTCAAATGAACTGTTCTCTAAAAGGAAAGAGCAAATGGGTCAGATTGAGTGCAGTGAAGAATACAGCTGGAGGGGGAGGCAGGGCATGCCATAGTGCATCACTGGGCCTAGAATCAGGAAGACATCTTCCTAAGTTCAAATCTGGGCTGGGACACTTACTAGCTATATGAATCTGGGCAAGTCACTTAATCCTGTTTACCTCAGTTTCCTAATCTGTAAAGAGAACTAGAGAAGGAAATGGCAAACCACTCCATTATCTTTGCCAAGAAAACCCGAGATGGGATCCTGAAGAGTCAAACTCAACTGATAAATGACATAACAACAAAATTCAAATCAGACATTTACTAGCTGTGTGACCCTATGCAAGTGATTTAACTCCTTTGAGCCTCAGTTTCCTCATCTGAAAAATAAGGATATTAATAACATCTTCCCCATGAGTTCATGTGAGAATAAAATGAAATATTTGTGAAGGGCTTTGCAAACCTTAAACTGATTTATAAATTCCAGCTATGATGAGGCTATGCCATATGCAATCAGCCTGGAAAAGGTAGAGGCTGAGACTAAATTGTATAGAGCTTTAAGTGCCCAATGCAAGAGCCTTTATTTGAACCCAGAAGTTGTAGGGAGCCACTGACACTTTTAGACAAGAAAAGAACATAATCAAGTATTCCTTTAGGAATGAAAACTTAGCATATGAGGAAGATCCATTGGGAGAGAGAGAAAGAGAAAGAGAAAGAAATGAGACCACTATAAAGAAGAGGATATATTATTCTAAAAAGCTGAAGGCTTAGAATAAAGACTGAGTGACCTTTAAAAAAATAAAGTATACTTTTACAAGAGATTAAATAGTTTGTTTTTTAATCTTTACCTTCTGTTTTAGAATTGATTCTAAAACAGAAGAGCAGCAAAGGCAGGACAATCAGTTAAGTGACTTGCCCAGGGTCACACAGCTAGAAAATGTGTCAGGCCAGATTTGAAACCAGGCCCTCTTGACTCCAGGCCTGGTACTATATCCATTGTACTACCTAGAAGCCCCAAACTGGACTTCTAATAGAATACATATAGTTTTTATTATTGTAGTTGTTTCTATATGCAATTGGGTGAGAAAGAAAAAACAAAGACAGGATCATGCTTCCCTTGGGGTAGATGGAACGAAGGTAACCAATAACAAAGAGGTCCTCAATGTTTATTTTGTTTCTGTTTTCTCTGCAAAGGAGAAAAACTTTCATATTGGAGATGAAAAAATGACTTAACAGAAAGCTGTAGAAGGTAATAAGAGAACACTAAGCTGCCCTTGCTGAATTCACATCACCTAACCCAGATGAACTACATCCTTAAATCCTGAAAGAACTGGTAGATGAGATTGTTAAACTACTTTCAATAATAAAGATCATAGAAAATGGGAGAAATACCACAAGACTAGAGAAAAGCCAATGTCCCAATTAAGCAAGAAAAATGGAAGAGAGCAGAATCTTCAAAATGCTACCATATATATTTTTTTCGTTGACTTGAAAACTGAATTTTGTCCAAGATTTGCTTGAGTGTTCCTAGTTTTTGTTTTCTTTCAGGAAGCAATTGGTAGGTACATTCTAATTTCACTTTGCCCTCTGGTTCTTGTAGATCAAGGAATTTTTATTTTATGATTTCTTGGAAAATAAGGCTCTTTTTTTTGGTCATGGGAATCTGACAGTCCTTAAATTAATATCTCTTCTAGACCTGTGTTCCAGAGAGTTGTTTTTGATAATAGATACCTGTTGTTTTGTCTAGTCTTTTCAATCTTTTGACTTTGCTCTAATATTTCTTATTGTCTTATAGAATTTCTGAATTCTGTTTTGTCCATTCTACTTTTGGATGAATCAACACTTAGGCCAGGATTCTATCTTCTATTCTAAGCTATTTATTTACCTTTCTATTTTTTTTCCTTACAAATTCTCATTATATTTTTTTTTTATTTATGGGCTCAGTAGGGTTTTTTCTTTCCACTCTTTGCTTCTCCAAGTTTATGACTATAGAAGTTGTGAAATAGAAATTCTCTTCTGGGTTGACTCCTGAGACTTCTCACACATAGTATTTCTTCATTATATTTGGTATTCTCTTCTGTTTGCTCATAGTTTCCAGTTTCAGGTTTGGGTTTGGGATCTTATACTTGGACCAATCATTTCACTCCTTTTGAATAGGTTGGAAAGACCTCATTTTGTCTTGTCCCCTCTGTATTCTAGATGCTTCTACCAGGATGATAAGCTGCTATTAGACCCCATTCCCTGCCTCAAACCATAGCCTTTATCTCAGAATCATCTCTTCCTATTAAAACAGTCTTCACTCTAGAGACAGTCTTGTCTTCTGCTAGATGCTTAACAGGTCCCACTGGGTGAAGACTGAATTGGTCTCACACCTACTCTACAGTCTTCCTAGTGATGATGCCCAGATATTGACTTGTCCTTATCCCCTGATAAAGGTTCCAGGGCTCTAAAGCCAGGCTCTTTTTTCTCCTGCACAGGGACCAACTGGTGCTGAATCTCTTTCCAAGACTTTGTTCTGTAATATGAGGGCTAGAATCTGGCTTCAGGGACCTGATGGGGATTGGTACTATTTTACAATAATCCTGTTCAGAGTACTGGCTAACTTCAGTTATATTTGTAGGGACTGGCATGGCTCATCTCTCCTTGATTCTGCTAGTTTCTGGCCCAGTTAATGGGGTTTCCTAGACTCTTCTCCTAGCTAAATTAACTCTGAATTTCAACCCACCTCTTCCAAATGCTTGCTGACTTCTGGTCCAACTAATGGGAGTTCTTACTGTCTCCCTTTTTCTCACTGCCTCAATTAATTTCCTGCTTGGGAGATCATGCTGGTTTTCCTAGCACAAAGCTCTCCCCTCTATGGCTTCCACATTTGCTTAAGATGCCACTGGCTTCCCTAGCTTGACACTTTTAACCCTCTGTATATGATTCTGACTGTCTCTTTGACACTTCTGCTCTTTTTTGATGTCTTTGTCATTGGTCTTTCTGGGGCTAATTTTAACTATTTTCTAGAACTTACAAGAGAGTTGTGCCACTCAACGATGCCATCTTAGCCAAAAGGTCTTGATTGATGGATGAATGATTGATCATAGACTTAAAGGAGAGGGAGTAAGAAGTCATTTAGTCTAACACACTTGTTTCACAAAATCAACCTGGACAGGAAGTCAAGAGTGATTGGTGGCCTTCAGCATACATAGAGTGCTTCTGTTCCTTGTTCTGAACTTCTGTCTTGTTTGCTGACAGAGGAAGAACTTGACATTGATTCAGATTTAGAGATGGTCAAAAGGAAGCTAGGGCAGCTAGGTGGTACAGTGGATAGAGCACTGGATCTGGAGTCAGGAAGACCTGAGTTCAAACCTCGACTTGATACGTACTAGCTCTATGATCATTGGCAAGTCCCTTAAATCTATTTGCTCCAATTTCCTCATCTGTAAGTGATCTACAAAAGGAAATGACAAACTACTTCAGTATTTTTGCCAAGAAAACCCCAAATGAGGTCACAAAGAATCTGAAATGACTAAACAACAATAAAAGGAAGCCCCAAGAAGAAAACTAACCCTCAATTGGCTCTAAATTATTGGGGTTCAAAAAAGACATTTCTCTCATTTCTTTGCAGAGGTGGGGGACCATGTGTGTGGAACACAGCATACAATAACATACTTTTTCAATATATTGGTTGCATTTGATGGACTTTTTTTCCTTTTTTAATAATTCTTTATTATAAAAGATGACTCTCTGAGAAAATGTAGAGGGAGGGATTATTATCTCTATATTTCATTTTGTAAAAATGGAAGATCAATAAAATGTATTCTTTCAATGTAGAGGCTGAGTGAGGAACGTTGTAATCAAGTCAATTGACAATGGGATACCTTTATATATTTTATCTGTGTTATTATTATTCAGGTACAGTGAAGAACTCTCCCCTAAAATCTGCACCCTGGAAAAGAACCCCATTTGCCTCTTGCTCTGCTTACCTCAAGTCCTCCTGAAAAGCCTAGGTAGCAAATTTGTGAACCATTCAGCTGAAGAAAATCCAGGTTTTAGCTGAATGTCTAAGAGGTAATAATTAAGGTAAATTAACCGTTATAAGTACCATCTTATTCAGCGGTCTAGCTACACCAAATGAAATACAACTAGATGCTGGGAGGGAAAAGGAAAAAAAAATGAGGAAAGGAGTCGATTAGTCAAGGACAGGTGAATATCATCCCCCAACAAGGCTGCTGGTGGTGAGTTCAGGGAGTCAAGCACAATCTTTGAATCCCAACACATCTCTGTGCTCAAGCCATCTTCATCTTTCATCTCTTTCAGCAGCATCCATTCACCGAAGAGACAAATATCTGCATTCTTGTAGATAAAATGAATACAGAAGGAGCCATTTCCAAAGATAGATGACTGTCCTTTTTCCTTCTGCAAAGTTTAAGAAGGTAAAAATTATCCTATTATGGGCACAGTGGTCATGAAGAGAAAATGATGCCAGGCCTGAGCGGGGGAAATTGCTCTCCATGCATGGGAATTTTTTAGCATTAGATTAACTCGCCTATCTCCCGCCTGCTAATAGGAAAGCCTTCACCTCGTTGTTTGGCAGGGGATCTGCATTTGCATTTAGATGGAGCTGTACATGGGGGCCCCTGGTCACTGATTGACAGCAGCAGCCATGGGATAAAAAGATTATCACATAAGGGCCTTATGGACCAGCTGGGCTGGGCAGGAGTGGAACCAGGATGGAGAAGAGCTGATGTCTGAGTAAGTCTATGGAAGGAAATGACAGAATTTCCCTGGGATGAGGAAAGAGAAAGTCAGGGCCCCTGCTGACCCTGCATGGGCCATGAGACATTTTAATAGAGTGGAAAGAACACTGGTTCAAGAGAGTGAGAGCCCAGCTTCACATGCTAGCTACTGTGGATGGTTATTACCCAGGTCTTCTTCTCAAAAAATTAAGTGCTGTAGGGGCATCTAGGTGGCTCAGTCCATGGAGATCCAGATCTAGAGACAGGAGGTCCTGGATTCAGATCTGACCTCATACTTCCTAGCTGGGTAATCCTTTTTTTGGAAAAACCTATTTTAACCCTTATCTCTCTACTGCCTTGGAACCAATACACAGAACTGATTCTACGATAGAAGGTTAAAAATAATTAAGTGGCTAGACAAAGTGGCCTCTTATTTTCTTCCCTACCTTGTTCTATGATCCTATGACAAGTCACCTCATTTCTATTATCTTCCATTTCCTGGTCAGTAAAATGAGAATTTTGGACTATAGAAAAAGAATAAATGTTTACAGAATACCTACTATGTGCAAGACACTGAGTTAAGTTTCCCTTGATCCTCACAACAACTCAACAACAGATGCTATTATTATCCCCATTTCATAGATGAGGAAACTAAAACAGAGGTTAATTGACTTGCCTAGGGTCACATTTCTAGCTAGTATCTGAGATCAGGTTGGAACTCAGGTCTTCTTGACTCTAGGCCCAGCACTCAATCCAGTAGGCCACCCAGAGGCCTATAGCTTAGACTAGATAAATTCTGAAGTATCTTTATTTTTTTAAACCCTTATCTTCCATCTGAGAATCAATACTATGCCTTAGTTCCAAGGCAGAAGAACAGGAAGGGCTAGGCAATTGGAGGTAAGTGACTTGTTCAGGATCACACAGCTAGGAAGTGTCTGAAGCCATATTTGAACCTAGGACCTCCCATCTCTAGGTCTAGCTTTCTACCCACTGAGCCACCCAGCTGCCTCTGAGGTTCCTTTATTTCTGAGGAACCTGATGAGATTCTAATTCTATTCTGTGACCATGAAAAATGGAGGAATAAATGAATGAATGAATGAATGAATGAATGAAAATAATTAATAAATGCTTACTCTTTTCCAAGCACTGAACTAAGGAACTAGAAAAAGGGATAGGGATTAGACTTGTGCTTTTGCTGGTACAGGGAACTCCTAAATGAGGAAACTCCATTTAATAATTCAGGTCAATACTTTCTCTGAAAATTATCGTCTTAAAGAGTTGAATAGATCATTGAGAGGTTGAATAACTGACTTAGCTAGAGCCACACATCGAGTAGATATGAGAGGCAAGACTTGAACCTGTATCTTCTTTTCTCTAAGGACAATACACCATCTTGTTTCTGTGTGTAGTAGTCAAAAAATGGGGGAAAGGAAACTCTCATTTCTAGTAGCGAGAGGATATATGAATAAATGATGGTATACACACCTATAAAGCAACATGCTGTCCTAAAAATAAAGTCTCCCCCAACTCCTCTTTATTCCAGTGCTTTCCCTCTGTTAATATTAGATTGCTCCATATTTATTTGTTTGCATGTTGTCTCCTTGTTAGATTGTAAGCTCCTTGAGGCTGGGGACTGTCTTTTTTTTTTTTAAGCCCTCACCTTCCGTCATGGAATCAATACCGTGTGTTGGTTCCAAAGCAGAAGAATGATAAGGGATAGGCAATAGGGGTTAAGTGACTTGCCCAGGGTCACACAGCTGGGAAGTGTCTGAGGCCAGATTTGAACCTAGGACCTCCCATCTCTAAGCCTGACTCTCAATCCACTGAGGGACTGTCTTTTGCCTCTTTTTACATCCTCAGGATTTATCACAGGTCTGGCACATAGTAGAAACTTAATAAATATTGATTGATTGATAGACCCTCATGGAGTCGCTTAACTTCTCTCTGCCTCAGTTCCCTCATCTGTAAGATAAAAGAGTTAGACCCAATGGCCTCTGATGTCCTTTTGAGCTCTAATCAATGAGCCTGGCATCTCTAATAATCTAATCATCCTATGTATATGGCCCTTCTTTGCTTTGATTTGGGGTTTCATGACACTGGAAAGGAATTTTAGTCTTTCCAAAACATAACCACTTTTGAAGAATCAGAGAGTCCATTAAGTGTTGGTATAACAAATGGGGGCTACTAATTTCAAGTGTCCTCTTATTAAAGTATCCTCCATTAAAGTAGACTCAGCAGGCCGTCCACTCCAGAACACCATTACAAATCAGAAATCTTTCCAGGAAGCTATCAGAAAACACTACTGATCCTAAACTGATAACCATTCAGAGGGATCCATCTCACAACCTATTCAAGGGAGGGAGGGGTTCTTTATCCACCCAGCTGTCCAAGGAGCTGTCCAAGCCCTCGGTGCTGTAATGACCACTACAGGAAAAAGGAGGGGAGGGCAGGAATGAAAGGGGAAATAGGACCGAGTTGGAAGAGAAATGCTTATTAAGATGAATCAAAAAACCCTTTTCTTTCAGGTTTCATCTACAAAATTGTGCTTGACATTTGAATTTCCCCAAGGCTCACTTCTATAAAAGCATCCTGAAACTCTAGCTCTAGTAATACTTTCTTTCACTGTAATCAAACAGGTTTTCTCCATTGTTCTTTCCAGGCTGTATATATGTCTACAGAGAAAGAGGGGTGGGAATACAAGAGAGGGAAAGGGAACTAGAGAATTAGAGACTAAATGAGGGAAATGTTCTTAGATAGGGCTTGACTCATGAACCAAATCTCTGCACCGGAGCTGAAGAGGAAGAGGAGGCACTGTTGTCAATAAAAATTGATCGTGGAGACCTTAAACTAAATATATAAGTATTTTAATAAAGAGAAAGAAACAGAGAAATGAGGTTTCCAGTCTTTCTACCTTAAAGTAAGATCAGGTCCCAGATTCTAGCCTTGTGAGGTCCCAACATCATAGCTGCTTGCCGGAGATGGCTACATAGATAAGAGCCACTTGGACAGCTGAGAGAGGGCTTCTTCCATGACCCAAAGGAATGGCCAAGAGAGTGAATGAGAGCCCCCCATTAACTTCACACACTGACTTTTCAAATTCCCTCTAATCCCTTCTCCTAGAGCCTTCAAGATCCTTCAACTGGCCTAAGGTTTCAGCTCAGCACCCATACATCATATTTCTATGACCTCCACCAGTCAGGAGCCTTGCCCACCACTGGGCTGACAATCTCTAGACACATTACTCTGTAACTCCCTTGGCCACCAACTGTAGTGAGTCTTCCAGGGTTGAACTGAGTTGAAGGTCCCCTACATATTTAATTCACACAGTACTACCTTCCCCCTGTCACAGATGGAGAAACTAAAGCCCAGAGAGTCCCATTGCTTAAATTGAGACAGCTATCCAGTTAAGTGAACAGAATGCTGGGGCTGGAGTCAGGAACACCTAACTAAGTTCAAATCCTGCCTCAAACATTTACTATGTGACCCTGGGGAAGTCACTTAACCCTTTTGGCTTCAATCGCCCTATCTGTAAAATGAGTTAGAAAAGGAAATGGCAAACAACTCAAGTAGTTTTGCCAAGAAAATTCCAAAATCCCAAATGGTGTGACCCTGAGTAAGTGACTTAATCCTGCTTGCCTCAGAGTAAATGTATTTCCATTGTAGAAAGGCTACTGTCAAGGAGATGGGGAAGTCCAGAGAGTGACTTAATCTGGGAATGAAAGGAAGAAAGAACAGAGAAGAACCAACTGGATGTCCAAACTGCCAGTTATCCTGTGATCCCCAATATCAGTATTCTTTCCATTGTACCACCCTGATTCTGGGATGTCCCTTAGAGGTCATCTAGTCCAACCTCATTGGTTTTCAGAGAGAGCACAAGACTTGTCCAAAGTCAATAGTAATATAGTAGGAAAGGCAGGAGTAGAATCCATGTCTCCCAACTCGAGGTACAGAGTGGGGACAGAGTAGTCCAGTGGAAAGAAGACTGGATTTGAACTAATGTAACCTGAGTTCAGTCTCAGCTCTGCCTCTTATTACTGAGGTGACCTTGGACCAAGTTACTTAATTCATCAGGCCTCAGTTTCCCTATATATAAAATGAAGATGTTGGACTAGAAAATCTCTAATGCCCCTGCCAGTCCTAGATGTAGATGGACTTCCTCTACACCACCATCAACTGATCCTCCATAGGATGAAATTCGTGACTGGATTACTAACATAAATTAGCAGAAAGTCAACCAATCAGGCAATCTGTCATGCTCATTTATATTTCCCCCTAACAGTCATCTTTCATGATGTGCCTTTGATAAGCTAAGTGAGGATATGTTTGCTTCACAGCCCAGGAAAGCTTGAGACCAAATGGGTTCTGATCCTGAAAGTTTATGAATAAAAAAGTTCATTTTTTGCAAGGAAAGCCTATGCAGCTTGAGCTACTGAAGACACTCTCAAGGCCCCAGATAGTCTAATTTACACAGCCTCTCCTCAGTTGGACAAAATTCGATAAAAGGCAATTAAAAACTCTTGATTCCATTGCCTAGCCCAGTAGGGGCTCAATAAACACAAGTCAGTCTGATTTGAGTTTGACACATGCTGTTCAGGAAGTAGCTGTATTTCATCCCTTGCTGTCCCTTCTCTATTCCCAGTCTTTCTGGTTGACTGCTCTAAAGCCTTAGAAACCACAATTTTGTTTTCAAGTGAATGCTTTTTTGTTGTTCCTTCTTAAGAATAGAGAGGCAACCTGGTATGGTAGAAAGAGACATAATCTCAAGTCAGGAGACAGCTAGATTCAAATATTTACTCTGATACTTGCTGGATGAGTGCTCATGGACAAGTCACTTCCCAGATGAAGTAAGCTTCTGGGCCTCAGTTTCCTCCTCTGTTAAAAAAGAAGTTTGGTCCAGATGACTTCAAAGTTCCCTTCAAACCCTAAGCTCATGATCCTATATTTTGGAGACAGAAAGATACAAAATGGAAAGAGTCATGGCTTTGCAGTCAGAGGTCTCATTGCTTACTACCTCTGTGACATTAGGCAAATCACTTTACCTCAATTACCTTATTTATAAAATAGGGGGGTTGCATTAGGTGACCCCCAAGTTCCCTTCTAGATCTATGATTCTATGATTTTACCAACTCAGTTTCTTCATCTATAAAATGAAAGCAATGTACTAGATAGCCTCTAGATTTCCTCCAGCTCAGGATTTAGTATCCAATGATCCCTTGAACTCACATTATTAGTCTAAGATTGTGTTGGTCATTGTTCAGTCATTTCAGTTCTGCCTGACTCTTTGTGACCCCCACATGAGCTTTTCTTGACAGAGATACTGGAGTAGTTTGCCATTTCTTCCTCCAGTTCATTTTACAGTTGAGGAAACAGAGGGCACAGGGTTAAGTGACTTTCCTAGGGTCACACAACTAGAAAATGTCTGAGGCAAGATTGAACTCAAGTCTTCCTGACTCCAGGCTTGGAGTTCTGTCCACAGAACCACCTAACTGTCCTTCAGATCTTCTAATATCCTACAATCATGTATCTGATCCCAAACCATCATAGGTTAATCTGAGCTTGTTGTTGGCACCCTCTTAGACCTTACTATGATTCCTGGCTTTGACTCTATTCCCATTCCCACCACCATATCCTACTTCTAATCCTCCCACACCTTCACTTGTCTGTCTGGTTTACTTCCCTGCACTCTCTTCCTGTCCTCAACAGGTCCCAGAACCTTTCTTTCTGCTGGCCCTTTGTCCCATTCTTCCCCAAACAGCTGGACACTGAGTGTATCTTAAGCCAAAAAAAGTTACAGCTGTAGCACTAGAGGATCACCCATGTAAAAATGGAGATTTGAACCCAAAGCTGCCATTTATATACATGCTTTGGTACTGAGTGTGAACAGCTTTCCCTACCCACATTCAGCAATCCTAAGGGATGCCATGAAATTCTTTAAGACTTGGACAATGTTACTAGAATAGTCAGGACCAGAGCTATGGGGAAGTCTGGAAAAGTCTATGGATATTGCTAGATCTGAGGGGCAGGGTCAAGAAAGGAATGGCAAAAACATGAGAAGGAAAGCATCAAGTTGGGAATAAGGGAATCCTGAAAATCATGCGTGTAGGAGTTTACTTAATAGTACATTGAAAGACCTACAGTTGGAAATGAGTTTATGTTTGTTGAATTAGATTAGATAGCACATCTCAAAATTCTAAAGAATATTGTAGTTTCATAGAGATTATTGTAGGGAGAGAGAAAAAAAGGTAGTGAGAAGGAAGGAAGGAAGGAAGGAAGGAAGGAAGGAAGGAAGGAAGGAAGGAAGGAAGGAAGGAAGGAAGGAAGGAAGGAAGGAAGGAAGGAAGGAAGGAAGGATGGATGGAAGGGAATAGAGGGAGGCAAAGGAAGAAGGAAGGAAGGGCAGGCATGTATTATCATTCCAATGGAGATATAATTATTAAGTGTCTGAGATAGAATTTGAACCCAAGGCTTTTGACTCTTGGTCCACAGCAATAGGCATCATACACACTGCCTCTCAACTAACCATACTTCAGCTAACTTGTGAGCACAAAGGAGAGATCAGCTCCTGATTTTTAGAGCCCTTAAACTCATTCAGTCTTGAAGGTCTGACATTCTGAGAATGAGTGTCATGTTTTTTCTCTGTAACTCCTTGGTTTTTTTCTTTATATTGTGCTATTTCTGGAAATTCCAGGAAGTTTTATTTGTCAGACTCCTAGGACCAAAAGAGCCCTTTTTCTAAGTCATTTCCTGTACTTGCAAATAAAAGCATACACATACATTTACACTCATAAACACTCATGTGTCTGTCCTGTTCCTGGAAAAAATGCAAAGAAGATTCCACACCTTCTCTTTCTTTGAGCTAGTAGCAGCATCTCTTCCAGATTCAAGCAGGCAGTATAAAGTGAGTTCCCTATATCCTCAGGCCATGGAAGCCACTCTTTTCATTAGCCTCCTGCCCATTAAGGAAGCTGTCAATGCTGGGCATTTAGCCTCCTGATCGGGCCAAAGAGAAGCCAAGGTTCTCTCAAGGCAAGTCTTCTTGGCAGCCAGCAGCCGGGCCTGCCACAAAAACCCTTTCAACTAGAGTGATAAATGATCTCTCGCCTGACATGACTGGAAGAGATGGTAATGTGAATTAAAATAAAGAGGCTGGAGCCCTCCTAGAAGTGTCTTCCTTTGACTGAAAAAAAAAAAAAAGAGCTCCACACTCTTGGGATGGTGATTCTTTCTTGAAATGTTGCAAGTGAAGACAGCCACAGACACAGCCAGGGGGAAAACTCCATCTCTGACTCAGAAATGAAGAATTCTAGGATTGGAAGAGGCTTTGAAGAACCAAGCCAACTGCTTCTTTTAATAGCTATGAAGTTGGGCCAAGGGTACACTGTTAGTGGCAAGGTTAAGACTAAAGTCCAGGTCTCTTAGCCCTCAGTCTTTGGCCCTTTACATCATTCATGCCTATCCTAACAATGGGAACTGTCCAAAAGTTAAATGGGATGCATTGGGTGGTGATGGTTTCTGCTTATTGGAGGTTGATAAGCAGAGGTTAATCAATGAGGATCTAAGGGTCACAGATTTAGAGATGGAAGGGATCTTAAAATCCACTCAGCTTTGCTTCTATATTTGACAGAAGAGGAAGTGACTTGGTCAAAAGGTAAGAGCAGAGATTTGAATGCAAGTCATAGAATTGAAGAATTGAAAGGGACAGCAGAAGGCATCTAATCTGACCCTCTCACCTCACAAATGAGGAAAATGAGACATATTAGTAAAATAATTTGCCCAACATCACGCAAGCAGTGAAGGGTATGGCCAGGATTTGAATCCAAGTCTCCAAATGCAGAATTCTCTCCATTGTATTACAGATCAGGTATGTTATATACATTAAGGATTCTTTTCCATTTGTGGGTTGAACTAGATGGTCATAGGATTTGTTTGAACCTTGAAATTCTGTGTTTCAGTAGTTCTGACTTTCTGGATATAAAACTGGTTCTTGGGGGGGGGGAACAGGAAAACCATCTCCCATATTCCTACAATCCATGGACATTCTTCACTCTGGAAAACCTTTTCTCCAAATCTCTGCCTCTTTGAAATTTTAACATCAAGTGCAGCCAGAAGGCTCAATGGATAGAGAGTTAGACCTGAAGACAGAAGATCTTGGGTCAACTCTGGCCTGAAACACTATGTATCTATGTGATCCTGGGCAAGTCATTTAACCCCAATTGTCTAATCCTTACTACTCTTCTGCCTTGAAGCCAATATTCAGGACTGATTCTAAAACTCTAAGATTGATTTGAAGAAAGAGAGAGAGAGAGAGAGAGAGGAGAGAGAGAGAGAGAGAGAGAGAGAGAGAGAGAGAAAGAGAGAGAGAAAGAGAGAGAGAAAGAGAGAGAGAAAGAAAGAAAGAAAGAAAGAAAGAAAGAAAGAAAGAAAGAAAGAAAGAAAGAAAGAAAGAAAGAAAGAAAGAAAGAAAGAAAGAAGAAAGAAAGAAAGAAAGAAAGAAAGAAAGAAAGAAAGAAAGAAAGAAAGAAAGAAAGAAAGAAAGAAAGAAAGAAAGAAAGAAAGAAAGAAAGAAAGAAAGAAAGAAAGAAAGAAAGAAAGAAAGAAAGAAAGAGAGAGAGAGAGAGAGAGAGAGAAAGAAAGAAAGAAAGAAAGAAAGAAAGAAAGAAAGAAAGAAAGAAAGAAAGAAAGAAAGAAAGAAAGAAAGAAAGAAAGAAAGAAAGAAAGAAAGAAAGAAAGAAAGAAAGAAAGAAAGAAAGAAAGAAAGAAAGAAAGAAAGAAAGAAAGAAAGAAAGAAAGAAAGAAAGAAAGAAAGAGGAAGGAAGGAAGGAAGGAAGGAAGGAAGGAAGGAAGGAAGGAAGGAAGGAAGGAAGGAAGGAAGGAAGGAAGGAAGGAAGGAAGGAAGGAAGGAAGGAAGGAAGGAAGGAAGGAAGGAAGGAAGGAAGGAAGGAAGGAAGGAAGGAAGGAAGGAAGGAAACCTTATCATCTTTCAAAGCTCAGCTGAAATACCAGGTCCTTCTGGAAAACTAGCCTGGTTCCCCTCCCCAAATACACACACACACACACACACACACACACACAATTATTCCACTCCCTCCCCCAAATTACTTCATATTAACATACCCATTAGTAAAATGTAAGCTCCTAGGGGCAGGAACTTTTTCACATTTCAATGGGGATACAATTATAAAAGCAAGACAATCTTTCTCCATGAGAAACTTCCATTCTGATACAGAGCACAACAGAATTGACAACATATATAAAAAAGTAATGACCAAGGTGTTTTAGTCAGGTAGCAGCTCAAGATGCCAACCTGGGCAAATAGAGCAAATAGTCTAGTCTGACCAATCAGTACCACCATCAGGGATTATGACATTTCTATTTTTGTATCCCCAGAACCTTGCACAGTGCCTTGAACCTAGTAGGGTACAAAATAAGTATCTGTAAATGTGGAAGGAATCCCCAGTATGGAACCCCCCTCCACCAAAAGAGATAGCATCCCATCAATAATTTAGTAAGTAAGTCCTGGAGAGTTGCTTGAGGTTTGTGGAGATTATGGTGACTCAACTAAAATCACACAGCTAAAGCTTGCCAGAGGCAAAAGCCAAACCCAGGTTTCCCCGACTCAAAGCCCAGTATTCCATCTAATCCATCACACTGCCCCTTGGGATATTAACAACAGTAACGAAATCCAGAAAAAATACAAAGAAAAAAGCTTTTGGGAAGGGAGAATGGAAACAAACAGCACATGTTAGTTAGGGTTTGTTTAAGTTAATATACACATTTTTTAAACAAAGTATGTTTAACAGGGTCCATGGCTTCCCATGTATTCCTTGGATTCTTGTGAATGTTTGTTTTTTTGTTGTTATTGTTGACGGTTGTTAAGTATGGAATACATTTTAAAATAAATAAATATAGGAGGAATGTGAAGTAAATGTCCTAGAAGAGGTGCAGACAAAGTGCTCTGAGAGCTTGGGGGAGGGGAGAATGATGTCTAGTTGTGAGGTGCTAAATATTAAAAAAAGAAAGAAAGAAAAGCAGTATCATATTCAGAAAGATCATTCTTTGGTCCCTGATTCCAGAAAGCTCACTCAAACAAATTCAATTCAGACAATCTCACCATATTTAATTTCATTCATTCATTTCATTATTCATCTAATGAATACAACGGAACAAACATTATTTATTAAACCCCTCCTGTGTGCCTGGCACTGTGTTCATTCCCAGAGATAGAAAAACAAAAAGAAATAATACCTATCCTGATCCTTGATGATGGGGTAAAATAGCATGTGCACAAAAGTCTTGTGTGTATATAAATATCATAGTGTACCATAGAAAATATACATAAATAGTATTAGCATTGCATAGTATTACTGTTCTATTATATATATGATATATATACTTCCTCTAATATATATCATGCTGTGTTATAATATAATAATATTGTTTCCTGACAATTCAGAGAAAAATAACAGATTCTATGTACATGTCATGTGTCTATAACATATACATAACATACAATGCAAATGATATCTTAATATTATTTATTACATAGTATATAATAATATCCTTATTATATATCACCTAATAATTCCATATTGTTTTCATGTTAACCATATTTAACTTGTAATTCATATATAAGCCTTGTGACATGTAAGATTCACATATTGTGTATGTAATTTGAATTCAAGTCTTCCCAACTCTTTCATATTAGATAGAAAGCCTGATCTAGAATCAGGAACCCCTGAGTTCAAATCCTGCCTCAGATACTTACTATGCTGAGTGATCCTGAGAAAATCACTTAATTTTTGTTTACCTCAGTTTTCTCATCTGTAAAATGAGCTAGAGAAGGAAATGGCAAGCCATTCTATTATTTTTGCCAAGAAGACCCTAAATGGAATCATAAAGCTTTGGGTGTGACTGAATAATTTCTGCCTATATGTGTGTGTATGTGTGTACTGTGTTCACACACAGAGATGGGTACACACATATTCATAGGTACATATATACAAAAATACCATCTATATAACATACATACATATATACATACATACATATGTATGTATAATGTCCATTATAATAGCTATGTGCATGCACAGGTATATATACAAATGTATGACATGTATATACACATCACTATATGATATTGTGTACAGATATGGTATATATCATATATCTATACATATACATACACATTTATGGATATGTATGTATGTTAATATACACATGACACCTACATGTATGCATAGACATAACAAGCATGTACACACATGTGTATATTGGCCACATGTATGCATTTCTATATAATAGGCATGTGATATACATGCAGTGAGGCTATTGCTTATACATGCATGCAACATCTATATAACTAATACATGTGTGGGGTACATCTGCAACATCTTTATAGTGTGCATACATGCACAC
Organism: Monodelphis domestica; assembly: GCF_027887165.1. Taxonomy (NCBI): domain Eukaryota; kingdom Metazoa; phylum Chordata; class Mammalia; order Didelphimorphia; family Didelphidae; genus Monodelphis; species Monodelphis domestica. Next base: position 518,959,519 of record NC_077228.1, on the reverse strand, counting down.
GTGTATGGAAAATCTATATAATATGCATATATATGTGTCTAATTACTGTGTTCTGTGCACATACATGTGTGACAGGCGTGGAATATGCACTGTGTGATTGTATTGCTTATACATGTGTGCAATATATGTAGGTACATTGCTTATACATGCATTCAACAGTCATGCAACATATATGCCTATATCTATAACAGCTATATGATAGACATGAATTGTGTATGACAGCACATATAGGCAACAGATATATAATATATACACATTGTGGGTACATACATAATAGCTATATAACACATACATATGTGAATATGAGTAAGGTTTGCATGTTGTGACAGTTATATCATATATATGCATTTTTGTGGATACATATATACAACAGGCATGTAATATGCATGCACCTGAATAGGGATATATGTGTCTGTCATACTCTCATTATGGCTACATCTATGACAGCCACAGAATATGCATACATGCGTAAATGTGTTTATGAATGAATATAATGGTGCTATGCTAGAATACATATATAGCAGTGTGTTCATATATGTGATAGATATGTTGTGCATACATGTGTGTACGTTTCCACTCTCTACACATGCCCATGTGTAGATACATATAAGTATGTGTGTACCCATATACAACATATATATCTACATAAACTTTCAGTATATGGATACTTATTAAATACATGTATAAATGTGTATACACCTGCTGTCTATGTTATATGTGGGGTTATAAGTATATAGATATGTCGCATGTATACATATGTGTGACTACATCTATGTGTATACACACATGTAACAAATCTATACACATATAGACACATACATGCACACTCATCTGTAGGGGTGTATCTTTGTGTGTCTTTGTGTGTAGCTATTCGCACATATATGTTGCATACATGCATTTATATGTATGTAAATAGACACACAAATGATGTGTGTATACACACGTCTGCATGTCTAGTTGTCCAGTCATAGTCCGTCTTCCCCAAGGCGCCCTCTGTCCCCCTAGCCCATGGGAAGAAGGAAGCATGGGAGCTGTCATGGGGCCATGCTGGTCCCTGGTGAGCCTGAGCGCTCTCCAAGGTAGTGGAAGGCACACCTTTCCGGACTCTTCTCTGCCTTTCCCCAGCCCACACCCCACTCTCTGAACTGTGCTCTTTGCAGCAGGAGCCTGTGTTAGTCCCAATTTTAAACCAAATGTTCCCATAGCAACAGGTCCGCAGCTTCCCTTAGCAATGGCCCCCAGCACAACTTTTACAACTTCATTCAGATCCGGGGGGGCGGGCGGGAGGGACGGAGGCGCGGCCAGCAGAGCCTGGTTCCTCGCCTGAGCCAGCTCTCCCACGTGGTTTCCCCACCATCCAGCCGCTCAGTGAGAAAGGGACGACGTTTGTCCTCCGACCTGGGGAGGCTCTCCGGCTCCTTCCTATCAAATCAATTAAACGAGGTGATATTTTCCCCCTCGGAACTGATGAGGCTGAAGGAATCTCCGCTTTGCAGGTGCAGCTCCTTAAGGAGCTGCACCTGCTGAAGGAAAGAGCCTGAGAGACGGAGGGGCGGAGCCTGGCGCCCAGGGAGCCCCATTCTGCCTGCCTCGTGGCACCGGGCCGACCTCAGCGCTGCGCCAGCCCATTTAGGGATCTCCAAGCTCTCCCTGGAACTTGGAAGCCCTGGAGGAGCGCCCTGCGGTCATCATCTGGTTAACCCTTTTGGGGAACGGAAACAAAGATAATTAGATAAACCAATGGCTGGTTTGCCAGCCTCCAGGAGCTGGAGTCCTCCAGGCACCTTTTCTTTTACAATGGAGGAAATTGAGTCCCAGAAAGCTTCCATGGCAGAGCCCAACGCTGAGATTGAAATAAACTCTCGTCAGTATGCACAGACCCGGCTCAATTCTTGTTCAGCCATTTTTCAGTTCTGTCCGACTCTTCTTGACCCCATTGGGGGTTTTCTTGATAGACATGCTGGAGTGGTTTGCCATTTCCTTCTTCAGCTCATTTTGGATGAGGAAACTGAGATAAGCAAGTGAAGTGACTTGCTCAGGGTCACACAGCTAGGACATATCTGACATCAGTAGTAATAATGGATAGGTAAGGGGACAGAGAAGTGACTCAGTGGATAAAGAGTCAGGCCTAGAGACAAGAAGTCCTGGGTTCAAATGTGGCCTCTGATGCTCCTTAACTGTGTGACCCTGCCCAAGTCACTTAACTCCCATTGCCAAGCCCTCACTCCTCTTCTACCTTGGAACCAATATTTAGAATTGATACTCTACCTAAACTCTACCTCTTCCCCCACTAGTAAACCCACTTACACTGCAGCACACAAATGCACACATATAAATGTCATTTTTAAAACCCTCCCCTTCCCTCTTAAAATCAATACTATGTATTAGTTCCAAGGCAGAAGAATTGTAAGGGCTAGGCAATGGGGGTTAAGTGACTGGCCCAGGGTCACACAGCTAGGAAGTGTCTGGGGCCACATTTGAACTTAGGATCTCCTGTCTCCAGGTCTGGCTCTCAATCCAGTGAGCCACCCAGTCGCCCCCATTACTATCAATTCTAAGACAGAAGGTTAAGGTTTTAAAAATATTTTAAAAAACAGAATTTATATATCACTCAAAGTTTTACAAGTAGTTTATATATGTTATCACATTTGGTCCTGAGAAAAAAATCCTGTTAGGTCAATAATAGTATTACCCCCATTTTACAGATGAGAAAACTGTGGTTAAGAAGGGGACTTGCTCAGAGTTACCCAGCTAGCAAGGGCCTGCTGTGGGATTCCAGGTCTGACTTCTAAGTTCTGCACTCCATACAAATATTTCCATTAGCATTCTGGGCACTTTGCACAAAATAACCTCTGAATAATGTTTTTCATTTATTCATTCATTCATTCTATCTATTACAACACCTAGCTGCCTCTTAACTCCAAATCCAATGCTATTTCCACCTTATCACACATTCATTCTATAAATACTTATGAATGACTGCTGGGTGAAGGTTTAAAGAATGTCGAAGGAAAGATAAGAATCACAGAATTAAAGAGGTGGAAGGAATAACAGCCATCGTGTCCTCCATCCTATACACAAGAGAACTCATTCTCAGAGATGCAGAAAACTTGGTCATTTGTGATAAGTGTCTGGTGTCAGGGAGAGCCAAGGAGGGAGGGTGAGTGAAGCAGATGGATACAAGGGAAAGGAGAAAAGGGGGCACCTCCTTAGTCGCTAAAACTCTACCTCTTCCCTCATTAGCAAACCCACTTACACTACAGCACAGGCATGCACACATATAAATGTCATTGTTGGGACCAAAGTTAATCCATCACGAGCATTCTCCCACCCAGGTCTGGGAGCTGCCAGAGGATCAGCTACAATCCTAGAATCAGTGTCTGAGCTCAGATGCCCCTTCTTCAATCTGGGGATGAAAAAGGAATCATTCCAGCTGACAATCTCCTTCTCTGCAGATGCAAAAGGTGCTTCGCTCCTTTTAATGGATACCGGAAGGATTTATGCCATAAAAAGGCGAGAAAACATGCCTTAGATGGCTTGGGATTAGATCACCCACTGAAGGAAGCTCTGGGATGCCTCATGCCTGCCAGTGATATTTTGAGTGAAAACCCTTGTGATGAGTGCTTTGGGAAAGATTTAACCGAACTAAGTATCTTCTCTCGAAACACAGCAGGGTCATCAAAGATGTTTATGGACAAAGCACCATGGAAATCCAAGGCAATCAAGGAAAGCAGCCCAAAAGCCATCTTTTCATGAAGGACAGAAACCCAGAGGCACCTACTGTGGCATACTGAAAAGTGGACAGCAGACCAAAAACCATTCATTCATTCATTCATTCATTCATTCATTCAGTAAAGTAAGTCTTCACTGAGGGCATCCTTCAAATAGGATCTTGAGAAGGGGCTATATCAGAAGAGAAACAAAGTATGCCTAAGACACCATACCATCACTCAAGGTGCTTAGAGTCGAGTTAAGATGATAAGACATATATATAAATACAAGGATACATATATGTACTCACACGTACATTTTCATGCAAAGTACAATCATCACAGATGCAGAGATGGAAGGAAACTTAGAGGCAAAGTAGATAGGCAGAAAAAAATGTGTTAAGTACCTATTATGGAAATGTATGTGGCTATGGTCCCTGCCTTGTTTTGGAGGCAGCATGGTAGAGTGACAATAGCCATCTCCATTCTTAAAAACATCCTAGTTAGGGGCAACTAGGTTGCTCAGTGGATAGAGTCCTGGGTCTGGAGAGGGGGGCTTCTGAGTTTAATTGCAGCTTCTTTGTCCAACTGGATTTTGTCAACTGAAGCTTATCGGTATTTATATTTCCTATGTCAGAACTTGACCTCATAACTAGATACAACTATGGACCATTGCCTCTGATGCCCAAAAGATCTTCCTCTTGGCAGGAGCAAGAAGGGCTATCCAACAAGGCACATGAATGTGATCTGGAAAGGCTTTATAAGAGAGAAAAGGGATTTAAATGGAGGGAAGGAAGGGAGGACATGAGATTAGCATGCCCAAGATGGGGAAGCAGAAAACAAGGCACATTCAGGAGGGCTGAGGAGGCCAGCCTGAATGCATTATCTTGAATCAAGTTAGGACGTAGTGAAGTTTGGAAAGGAGAAAGCAGGGTCATGCACTCTTTGTCCAAGGACTCCTGGGAGCCAGCTGTGTGCTTTTTAAGCCTGCCTCAGCTATGAAAGGCAGAAAAGTCTCAGCTGACCCTGACAGAATTATCACATCTCCAGCCAATTTCTGTTCCATTATAGAAGACATTCACATGCCTGGGAGCAGTTTCAAAGATTCAGAATGGCCACCAATGCTTCCCATGTGGGTCAGGACAATGTCTATCCCTAATGTTGCAGGAAAGGTACCATTTCCATCAAGAGTTGGGAGTGGAAGAGTAATTTTTAGAATCAGACAAGACCCTTTATTGCTGGTTTTAAAGACACTACCTCCTCTCTAGACTTCTAGAGAATATTGGTAGAACCAAGACTCTTAGACAAGGAACCTTCACATTTGAATCCTCCTAAACTGAAATAGGTGGCTCAATGGATAGTATGCCCTGAGAGCAGCCCCAGACACTTACTAGCTGTGTGACCCTGGGTGAGTCACTTAACTTTGTTGGTCTCAGTTTCCTCATCTATAAAATGAGCTGGAGAAGGAAATGGCAAACCACTCTAGTATCTGCTAAGAAAACCCCAAATGGAATCAAGAAGAGTTGACTACAACTGAACAACAAAAACAACAAGCAAAATTCTACCCTGAAGGGTCTAGTAGTTGATTCCTACCCCCTTCATCCTCCACCCTAACATTCCCCCTGCTGGCCCTTCCTCCTTTCTGATGTTTTTTACTGTATTTGCACCATAGGTCCTGGTGCAGAAGAAGTGAGTCTGGTGAGTCCCCAGAAGAACAGCACTCTTTGCCCATCTCTATTTATCTTTAAGTATCTCTGAGAGATCTGAAGGCAGATTTTTGAGCTGGTCAATTCACCCCAGGCTGGTAACCACTGATGAAACCTGACCTCAGTTTAATCTGTCAACTCCTCTCTGAGAGTGTTCTGAGGCCCCGGGCTTCACCAGGCTCCATGCAGGGTATGATGGAACAAAGTCAAACAAGCTAGGGAGAGAACATTTTGTCATTTTCTGGGTAGGCATTTACACCTCAAAAAATGGGAAACAATTCAAATCAAGGCATGATTTATTGTTTCGTTGATTATTAAGACTTAAGTGATAGAAAAAGTTAATAAGGAAACAATATAAAGATGTGCCCTTTATATTTTTTTCTGGAGAGCCTGGGATTGTTTTAACCCTGTGTATTTAATTTAATTTAATTTATTATTATAATATATATTATATACATATATAATATATAAATATTATATAAATAAACATATATATATATAAATAAATTAAATAAATTAATAATAAATTAATTTAATTTAATACTGTGTATTCATTTCATTCCAAGGCAGAAGGGTGGTAAGGGTTAAGCAATAGGGGGCTAAGTAACTTGCCCATGGTCACACAGCTAGGAAATGTCTAAGGCCATGTTTGAACCCAGGATCTCTAGTCTTTAGACCTGGCTCTCAATCCACTGAGCCACCTAGCTTCCCCCAAGCCTGTTGTTAAATATTTACCCATGTATCCATTCTAGGAAAAATATTAAGAATCCCTATTCCAGGGCTACATAAAGTGATACAGTATAGCATACATTGATCAGCTTTGAAGTCAGAGCATCTGGGTCCTTAAATCTCATCTCTGATTCCTAGTGTGTGTCCTTAGACAAGTCACTCAACTTCCATGTGCCTCAGTTTCCTCATCTGTAAAAGAGCAGATCTGAGTAGATCACAACCTCTGAGGTCCCCCTCCATCTCTACAGCTATGATCTCAATGTCATGAATGACCTTGGTCACTTCATCATCATTAAAGGCTCTCTGATCTCTCTGTGCCCAGTGCCCCTTCTCCCAAGGCACAGAGACTCTCCACACCCTGGAGCTTGTACAGAAAAATGCCAAGCTCTTTTCCTATTCTTCTTCATTTAAAAAAAAGGAAAAATACACACACACACACACACACACACACACACACACACACACACAAACAACACTCCTACCTCTTAAACCACACTCCTTTTAAAGGGGGAAAAGGCAGAAAGCCTGTGTATTTTAGTTCTTAATGGCTCCATTTTAATTTGCACATATTCTTGATAATAATGAAATCTGCTTAATGTGAGTTAAAAACTAAAAGCCTGTCATGGCAATTCACAAACATTTAAAACCTTGGCAGCAATTCTAGGAGGATTCCTTGTTAATATTCTCGAGGACTTCTCAATGGATACTCTAAGCAGGCCTCTATATTAGCAGAAAGATCAAACAAATTAAAATTGGACTCTTGGTAACAATTGGGAAAAATGAATATTCACACCCTTCAGCATGAAATGCAATCTCACTGGATGGGAGGCTCCTTACACATTTAAGGGGAATCTAGTCATCAGGAAACCTTTAGTCTGTTAAGTGTCTTTTAATGTGGGCACATGGTGTTTCCCGACCTCTGTGTATTTCTTTCAAGAACTCACAAGAGAACAATATAAATCAAATTTAAAATAATGCAACCCCAATCTGCTTTGTTATGTTCAAGGCAATCTCTCTGTGTAAGGAGTAGCAGGTTCTCCTATGGACACAAAAGGACATGAAGGACACCAAAGGCATATTTCATTCAGTAAAGCCAGAATCCAAAGAATGGGCTTAGAAACCCACAGAATCAGAAATCTCCTTGACTTCCTCCATTTACATATAAGGAAACTGAGGCAAGGAAGGCAAAGATCATATACATAGATATAGAATCACTGTTAGGTACAGATTTTGTATATTATCATGGACATAAAACCAAGAAGACTTGGGTTCAAATCCAACCTCAGACACTAGCTGTGTACCCCTGGACAAGTCACTTAACCTCTGTTGCTTCTCTTTCGTCATCTGCAAAATTGGGGGAAATAATACCTATTTTAGGGGTATTATTATGAGAATCAGATAAAATATATATGTGAACTGAGTTACATACTTTAAAGCATTATATAATTAATACCTAATATTATGATGATGATTATTATTGACAAATCCCTAATTCTAGCTCATAATTTGCCACTGACTAGTCATGTGATCATGGACAAGTTACATATTTTACAAAGCTTAAATATAGCTATATAAATATAACTATTAATATAAATATAACTAGTTATAATACTGGAAAACATTATTATCGTTACTATTAGACAAATCACTATTTCTGGTACACAGTTCCACAATTTGCCACTGACTAGCTGTGTGACCTTGGACAAGTCCCATTTCTCTCTAAACCAAAATTTCCTCCTTCCCAAAATGTAGACTCAAACTAGAAGACCTATCTGGTCCCCTTAGAATTCACATTAAATACAATCATTGCTACAATTCACTCAAAAATTATTCATTAAGGATCTTTTCCATGCCAGGAATTGTGGCAGGTACATGAAAATACAAAACTCAAAACATTCTTTGCCCTCAGGAAACTTATATTCTACCCAGTTCCCTATTAGAGGATGTCTTCAGGGCCAGAGGGAATTAAAGGTCCCCCTTTGGGGTGAATTCTCTGTAAATAAACTCCAGCCAAAGAGAGAGAACCAAAAACAGAATTAATGAGCCCTCTGCCTTTTTCCTCATTTAGCCAGACAGTCTCCTAGAGAGACAGGGCCTTCTGCTTTCTGGAATGAAATGGCATTGTCTGTGATACATCATTAGTACTTTAGAACACAAAAGCAAAGTGTCACCTTCTGGATGACATACAACACAAAGGGCTGTCACTCCTATGATGTAATGAAGCTTGGAAACTGGACTGTTTCAAAATCCATCAGGAAAGCAGTGGCACTTTGAGTGACTCATTACTGGAAGAGCAGATTTTTTTAGCAGCTCATCAGTGCAACCAGGACAGGGTCCATGAGCATCTTTTATCCCCCTGCTAGTGGTCAGATAAACCACTGAGTGGTTGAGAGTCCTTAGGCCCCACTATGGCTATCCTGGAGTGTGACTCCCTATGTTAGCCAAAGAGAGTTGACAGTAAAGATTCTAAGCAGAGGCATAAGATCTCCTATGCCAAAAATCATTCTCTTTAAACCTCACTGATTCCATAGAATTCTCCCTCTACTATTTCCAAAAGTCTTTTCATCCTAGAATTTGCCTTTACAACCATACTCAAGCATCCTTCTCATCCTGTGGTTCTTTACTCTGATTAATTCATTCTCTCCAGAACCTTCGTTTTAAAGAATGATTCAGGTCAAGCACTCCATCATTCCTCTATGGGCACTACTCTGGATTAGCTGGACATCTTTCTCCACCTTGCCTTTGATCAGATATTTTATCTCACTCCTTGACCTGGCACCCCATCCTTTTACTTTCAACTTTATTTCATGTGCTGTCTTCCCCTATTAGAATATGAGCCTTTTGAGGACAACTATCTTTATCTGTATCCCAAACATCTATCTCTCTCTCTCTCTCTCTCTCTCTCTCTCTCTCTCTCTCTCTCTCTCTCTCTCTCTCTCTCTCTCTCTCTCTCTCTCTCTCTCCCTCCCTTTCTCTCTCCTCCCCCCTCCAGAATTATGCACAAAGGGCTATAAAAGAATGCATAGCTTTTGATTCAGTAATACCACTACTAGGTCTATATCCCAAAGAGATAAAAAAAATGGGAAAAGACTTATTAGTACAAAAATATTTATAGCTGCACTTTTTGTAGTGTGAAGACTAAATTAACTCTGACAAAGATTTGAAAACTAAAAGGATGTCCCTCAGTTGGGGAATGGATGAACAAATTGTGGTATATGGTAGTGAGAGAATACTATTGTGCTATAAGGAATGATGAACAGGATAATTTCAGAATGATCAAGAAATACCTACATAAACTGATGCAGAGTGAAATAAGCAGAACCAGGAGAACATTGTACACAGTAACTGAAATATTGCGGGACAATCAAATGTGATGGACTTTGTTACTAACAGCAATAAAGTGATCTAGGACAATTCAGAGGGCTTTGTGAAAAAGAATGTTATCTACCCCTAGAAAAAGAACTGTTGGAGTAGAAATGCAGATGAAAGCATTTGATTTATCCTTGTTTATTTGGGATTTTGGTTTTATAAGATTATTCTCTTACAATAATTAATAATATGGAAATATGTTTTGAGTTATAATACATGTATAACCCAGTGGAACTGCCTGTCAAGTCTGGGAGAGGGAAGGGAAGAAGGGAGAGAAACAACATGAATCATGTAACTTTAGAAAACTTATTTGTAAATGTTATTGGAACAACATAAAGATTAAAAAAATTTAAAGTCATCCATGACAAGGAACTGGAAATTGAGAAGATGCACATCATTTCAGGAATAACTAAATAAATTGTAGTATATGATTGTGATGGAATACTACTGCACCATAAGAAACAATGAACAGGCTAATAAAAAAAAACCTTTGGAAAGAAATATATGAGATAATGAACAGTGAAATGAGGAGAATCAAGAGAATGGCACACACAGCTACAGGATTAATACTGGAAGAATAAATTGTGAGTTACCTCCAAAGAGTGAACTGAAAGGTGAAAACATGAAAGACTTAATTTGTGTGAGCATGTTGGTCTCCCGGATGATACCTTCTGTGATGTGGAGAGAGACTGGGACACTTGTTGTTGAGATTTTTTTTATGTAGATATGAAGAAAAGTAGGCTAACCATATAGGAGATTTGCATTCCATTTTGTACAATCTTCTTTTTCTTTGAATGTAGAAATGTTTATTTTATTTAGTTTTATGAAATATTGAGGGGAATTTAAAAAAATTTTAAAGGACAAAAAGCTATTCATTTAGAGATCATTCCCTACTCAATGTGGGCAAATGAGTAGGAAAGATTACCTACTTCTTCAGCTTCTGAAATTATCCTCAATAAATTTAAGGTACAAAGTAATGTACCTTCATATGAAGGTACTTAAAGAACAGCAAACAGAAAAATAGAGTAGCAGGAACAAATTCAAGCAAGAAAGGAGATCCAGAAGTTGCTACAGAATGAGAAGATTGAATAAATGGTAAAGGATTCAGAGCTTCAGGAAAGTTTTTTGGAAATTTATGGATTCCTGATCTGTGTTTATTTACTCCTGAAGTTCAAAGCTACAAGTTTGGGGCCAGAGTGAGGTCTTGGAGGGGTGGATAATGGGTAGATGCGGTGTTTCTATGATGCTCCATATTCTAGAAGCCATGAGATCCATGGCTTGACTCAATTCAATTCCTCCCCTCTCATCTTGAACCCATTGTCAAAGATGAAAATAAGCATTGAGGCTACAAAGCAGTGAGTTCCTGGACACCAGATGTCAAGGGACATATGCTCTCCAGATATGACTGAAGCTCCCAAAGCACTTCTCAGATAGAAATAAATACAGATGGATTTGTTCTGTGTTTGCCTTTATTAATTTAATTCTCCACAAGGTTATAGCAAACATGGAGATGTTACTGCTGTTGACTCACAGAAAAAAAGGATGGAGGAATCGGGATAAATTTCATCTGGGGTGTGGCCTTATGGGTTGAGGAGAGGAAGAATACCATCTGGAAGCTTCCTATTTTGAATAATTATTCTTAAGTATTGTCATTACTAGTTGCTGAGCCTGAAAGTACAAGTGGTGTCCTTAGGCAAAGACCTTGCTATCCCACTCTGGTTAAATCTCTGGTTCTCCATAGAAATGCCATAGTCAGAATCACATTCTCCTGAAGAACATAGCTTGAGAAAAGCTGGACCAGGCAACATCTACTGTCATTTTAACCTCTGATAGTCCATGTTTATGTGAAATTCAGACAAGACTTTAGAGAGAATTTTAAATCATTCCATTATAGGGGTGGAGCCAAGATGGAGGAGTAATTAGGGCAGCAGCTTACCATTTCACCACAAAAATCCTCTCCTACCAAGAATAAAATATTACCATAAAATGAATACAGGAATGAAAGAACCAACAGAGACAAGGGGAAATAACCTTCAAAAAAAGAAAAATGCTAAAGGTAGACAGAGAACTGAGGTGAGAGGGGAGTGGAGCTAGCAGGAGGCATAGCAGCAAGTGAAGAGCAAGCAAAGAGCAAACCACATCCTACCACCACCCCACACATCTGCTCTCACAGGTTCCAAACTTAGGCCCAAGTTAAGCCAGACCCTGAGATCCTGCTGGATAGTTAGTGATGCAAGCCAACTAATACCCCTTGAAATTGCAAACCTATGGAGAAGTCCTGAGTCCTAGCCCAAGGCAATCTGGGATAAAGGGGCCTGATCCACATGGGCCCACAGTGAAGCCAGGAATCCTAGCCTGGACTTGGGGGTGAAGACATAATCCACAGTTTGGGGTGAGGAAATAGTTCTCAGTGGAAGCCTCCCTGGGATCTTTTTGCCCAAACCTAATGGTGGACCTCCAGGACAGGGCAATCAAGGGTGTGCCTGATTGAATAAATACCTTGAGACTAAAATCATGAGCCTAAGCCTAGGGCTAGAATCTGATCAGCACCTAACCTGATCAAGTTCAGACTGAGATCAAAAGCTTACACCCAAGCCTGAGGAAAATCTTTAAGCTATCAGCATCTCAAGGGTCATTTGAATCAGCAGAGGGAGGAGACTGTCAGAGCTCTCAACCCTCAGACCATCTGGTAAACTAGTAATAATCCAGAAAATAACCTGAAAATAACATCAAGGAAGGACTGAAGTTTAAGAGAGTATCCCCAACTCCCCAGAAAACAGAGCCTATCTATAATTAGATAGGAAAAATGAGCAAACAATCAAAAAAGCACCTAACTCTAAAGACTTTATATGAAGACAAAGAACAAGTTGCAGACAGAGAAGGGGACAGTGAAAGCAAAGGAAACACACCTAAAGTCCAAAAGAAAACTATGGATTGGACACAGATTCTGAAATAGCTCAAAAAAGACTTCAAAAACCAATTATTAGAGGTAGAGGAAAAGTAGAGAAGAGAAATGAAAATGATGCCAGAAAAAATAGGCCAATTGAAAGGAGAACCAAAAGCTGACAGAAGAAAACCAGGTCTTAAAAATCAGAATTGATCATCTAAAAACTAATGATTTCATGAGAAATCAAAAAACAATAAAGCAGAATCAAAGGAATGAAGAAAAAAAGGAGGAAAAATCAAATATATTACTGAAAACACAATTGACCTAGAAAACAGGTCTAGGAGAGATAATCTAAGAATTTATTGGATTACCTGAAAGCCCTGATGAAGAAAAAAATAAACTTGGATATCATATTATAAGAAATTATCAAAGGAAACTTCCCAGAGATCCTTGAACAAGAAAACAAAATTGAAATTGAAAGAATTTATAGATCACCTCCAGAAAGAAATCCTCAATTGACAACTTCCAGGTTGTAATAGCCAAATTCAAGAGCCAGTAAGCCAAGGAAAAATGCTTCAAACAGCCAGAAAGAAACCATTCAAACACCATGGAGCTACAATCAGGATCACTTAGGACCTAGCAACTTCTACATTAAAGGATCAGAAGGCAAGGGATAGGATATTCAGAAAGGCAAAAGATTTGGGTTTACAACCCAGAATCACCTATCCAGCAAAACTGAGTATATTATTTCAGGAGGGAAATGGTCATTCAATAAGATAGAAGATTTCCAAGCATCCCTGAGGAACAAGCCAGACCTAAACAAAAAATTTGAAGGCCAAATATAAGAGGCAAGAGAAGTCCAGAAAGGTAAATAAGAAAGAGAAAATTTAAGGGACTCATCAAGATAAAAATGTCTATCTATATGTCTAAATGGAAAAATTCTAATGACTAAGCAGGGTGGAGCAAATCTAAAATTCACAGTAATAGGACATAGAAATATTGCAAACAAATACAGAAAAGCAGAAATAATAAATGCCACTTTTTCAGATCATAATTTGGTAAAAATTATAATTAACAAGGGTCCATAGAAAGGCAAATCTAAAGTTAATTGGAAATTAAATAATTCTTCAACACAGGTGGGACAAAGAAGAAATCATAAAACAATTACAGATTTCATTAAAGAAAATGACAATAAGGAGATACTGTATCAAAACCTATGTGATATAGCCAAAACAGTACTCAGGGGAAAATTTATATCTCAAAGTGCCTATGCCAACAAAATAGAAAGGGCAAAGATCAATTAATTGGTCTTGCAACTTAAAAAAAAGTAGAAAAAGAACAAATTAAAAATCCCCAGACAAAAACTAAATTGGAAATCCTAAAAATTAAAAGAAGAAATTAATCAAATTTAAATTAAAAGAATTATTGAAGTTAAAAATAAGACTAGGAGCTGGTACTTTGAAAAAACATAAAATGGATAAAGTATTAGTCAATCTAATAAAAAAGAAAGAAGAAAAATCAAATTAATAGTCTCAAAGATGAAAGGGGAAATCTCACCTCTAATGAGGAAATTAAGGTAATTATTAAGAACTACTTTGTTCAATTATGCAATAAATATGACAATCTAGGGGAAGTGGGTGAATACTAATAAACCTATAAATTGCCCAGAATAACAAAAGAGGAAATAGAATTATTAAACAATCCCATCTCAGAAAAAGAAACTGAACAAGCCATCAAGTAACTTCCTAAGAAAAATTCTCCAGGATCTGATGGATTCACAAGTGAATTCTATCAAACATTTAAAGAACAACTAATCCCAATACTATACAAATTATTTGACAAAATAATCAAAGAAGGAGTTTTACCTATTTCCTTTTTTGACACAAATATGGTACTGATTCCAAAACCAGGCAGACCAAAGACTGAGAAAGAAAACTACAGACCAATCTCCATAATAAATATAGATGCAAAAATCATAAATAGAATACTAGCAAAAAGACTTCAGCAGTGATCAAAAGGATTATTCACTATGATCAGGTGGGATTTATACCAGGAATGCAAGGACAGTTTAATACTAGGAAAACCATCCACATAATTGATTATATCAATAATCAAACCAACAGAACTCACATGATTATCTCCATAGATGCAGAAAAATTTTTTGACAAAATACAGCACCCATTCCTATTGAAAACACTAGAAAGTATAGCAATAGAAGGGTCATTCCTCAAAATAATGAACAGTATATATTTAAAACCATCAGCAAGTATCACCTGCAACAGGGACAAGTTAGAAGTCTTTTCAATAATATGAGTGAGGCAAGGATGCCTATTATCATCTCTTTTATTCAATATTATATTAGAAATTATAGCAGTATCAATTAGAGAAGAAAAAGAAATTGAAGGGATTAAAGTGGGCAGTGAGGAAACTAAACTATCACTCTTTGCAGATGATATGATGATATACTTTAAGAACTCCAGAAAATCAACTATAAGGCTAGTGAAAATAATTAACAACTTTAGCAAAGTTTCAGGATATGAAATGAACACATAAATCATCAGCATTTTTATATATTTCCAACAAAACTCAGCAGCAGGAGTTAGAAAGTGAAACTCCATTTAAAATCACTCTAGACAATATAAAATATTTAGGAATTTATTTACCAAAACAAACACAAGAATTTTATGAACACAACTACAAAACACTTTTCACAGAAATAAAATAAGATATAAACAATTAGAAGAAAAAACATTAATTGCTCCTGGGTAGGTTAAGGTAATATTAAAAAAATGACAATCCTACCCAAATTAATCTACTTATTCAGTGCCATACCTATGAAACTACCAAAAAAAGTTTTTACAGAATTAGAAAAAATTATAACAAAGTTCATCTGGAAGAATAAAAGATCAAGAATATCAAGGGAAAGAATGAAAAAAATGTGAAGGATGGGGGCCTGATAGTACCAGGTCTTAAACTGTACTATAAATCAGTGATCATCAAAACAATATTGTACTGTCTAAGAGACAGAAGGGTGGATCAATGGAATAGACTAAAGGTAAATTACCTTAGTAAGCTAGTGTTTGATAAACCCAAAGACCCCAACTTTTGGGACAAGAACTCACAATTTGCAAAAACTGCTGGGAAATTGGGAAAAAAAGTATGGGGAAAATTAGGTTTAGATCCACATCTGACACCCTATACCAAGATAAATTCAAAATGGGTGAACAACTTAAACATAAAGAGTGAAATCATAAATAAATTAGATGAACATAGATTCATATACCTGTCAGATCTGTGGTAAATGAAGGGATTTAATCCCAAGAAAGAGATAGAGAACATTGCAAAATGTCAAATGAATGACTTTGATTATATCAAATTAAAAAGGTTTTGTACAAACAAAAACAATGCAACCAAATTTAGAAGGAAAGCAATAAACTGGCATAACATTTTTATAATAAAACTCTCTGACAAAGGTTTAATTTCCCAAACACATAAGGAACTAACTCAAACCTATTAAAAAAAAATCAAGTCATTCCCCAATCGACAAATGGTCAAGGGACATGATTAGACAATTTTCAGATAAAGAAATAAAACTATCAATAAGCACATGAAAAAGTGTTCTAAATCCTTCCTGACTAGAGAATTGGAAATTAAAACAACTCTGAGTTACCACCTTATACCTAGAAGATTGGCCAATATGACAGCAAAAGAAAGCAATAAATGTTGGAGGGGATGTGGCAAAATTGGGACACTAACACACTGCTGGTGGAGTTGGTCCAACCATTGGTCCAACCATTCTGGAGGGCAATTTGGAACTATGTACAAAGGGCTTTAAATGAATGCCTGCCCTTTGATCCAGCCATAATACTGCTGGCTTTGTACCCCAAAGAGATGATAAGGAAAAAGACTTATACAAAAATATTCATAGCCACACTCTTTGTGGTGGCAAAAATAAAGTTGGAAAATGAGGGGATGCCCTCTGATTGTGGAATGGCTGAAGAAATTGTGGGATCAGTTGGTGATGGAATACTATTGTGCTCAAAGGAAGGATGAACTGATGGAATTCCATATGAACTGGAATGATCTCCAGGAATTGATGCAGAGCAAAAGGAGCAGAACCAAAGACTTGTACACAGAGACTGATACATTATGACTCAATCAAATGTAATGGACTTTTCTACTAGTAGCAATGCCATGATCCAGGACAATCCAGAGGAACTTATGAGAAAGAATGCTATCCACATCCAGAGAAAGAAGTGTGGAACCAGAAATGCATTAGAAAAAATATATGATCAACCATGTAGTGCAATGAGGGTGTGATTAGAGTTATGATGTTAAAGTATCACTCTATTGCAAATATGAATAACATTTAAATAGGTTTTAAGCAATGATACATCTCCATAACCCAGTGGAACTGCTTATAGGCTTGGGGAGGGGGGAGGAGAGAGTTGGAGGGGGACCATGAATCATGTAACCATGGAAAAATATTCTAAATAATTTTTTAAATCATTCCATTAGAGTTAGACTTAAATAGTCCAGTGAATTTGGAATCTCTGTGATGTGGATGGTCTCTCCAAGGATGTAGATCACAAATAATCTGTTTGTCCATCCCATATAACTCTTGTCAACAATCTCCAATATGCTTCCCAAAGCAGATCCATCCTGAAGGACTTTCCTCATTTATGCTGACATTGTGAGGTGATCAGTGAAGCAAACAGACTATCCAATGGTTCTCTCTTATTCTCATTACATGATTTGCCCATCTTCTTTTCTAGACATATATTTTATTGGTAATATTCTTCACTCCAGTTCTTCACAGTTCCTTATTATGTGTCATATGGCCTATTTATTCTCACCATGTGCTTTTCTATTACCCTCTGTTGTGAGACTCATTTTTAATTATCTAGTGACTATGATGTTCCATGACTCCCAACTATACCTACACATCAGTCAACTATTCGTATTTTTTAAGTGGACCTTTATTTCCTAGAGGAAATTGGGAAACATTAAAGTCATCAAGTTAAATCAATAAACATGCTTACTGTATGCCAGGCACTAGACTAAGTGCTGGGAGTAGATATAATAAATAGTTAACACATAAAGAGGAGTTGGTGGATGATTAGAAGATACGAATTAAGGGTACTTATATAGGGGCAAGGAATGAGGAGAAGAAGCCTATGGAATGTTGATGGGATAAGTAGAGTATGGCTCAGGCAGCTCTTGTACAAGTGGAAAAGAATAAGGCTAGGTTGTGATTGCTTCTAATGGTCTTCCCAGCTCATGGGCTTCATGTCTTATCAGCTCTCACAGCAGTTCTCTTTGCCAATAGATTAGAGAGCATTTTTCTTACTTATATAGAAGGAAAGCTCTATGTCTGATCTCATTTCTTATCAGTAGTCTTGCTTTTCGATAAGCCTTGAATATCTGGGAGTGGTAAATAGTTAGCATATATGTGGCTGAGTCCATGGGCAGTCTCTGTTGAACTCATGATTTATCTCTCAAGAGACTCTTCTTTGGCTCACTTTCAAAACACTCAGCTGTCTCACATACAGGTGGCTATTATCTGAGGGTGAAGCCTATAATAGGCAGTTTCTCATAATTAGCCTAAGGATGACACACATGTGGTGACCTTGAGAGTCAGTTATTATCTTAGGGTGGGCAATCTTCCCAGTTCAGGTTATAGTAATTATTCTCAAAATGACCTTGGAAGAGGCTATGGTCATCTTTATCTTAAACTGGGAACCAATGGGGAGAGAACAAAGTCCATTCTGATTTTTTTTTAATTATGAAAAGGAGGGGGAAAAACATTCTTGAACTTCTAGTACACTATGAGATACAACAGCTATAATTCAAAAAAAGTTATTAACTTAACATGCAAGCAAAAAGGATAACAATAAATCATATTTAATGCAAATATTTCTCCAACTTGAGAAAAGAGTCTCCTAGAATGGAGCCCACATTTGAAATTTCCATATATTATATAACAAATGATGAAATGTAATTTTATCATTTAGCCTCACTTCTACAGGCAGAAATTAATATCATCTCCACTCATGAGATGATTTGCAACTTTCCAATTATCCCAGGAAAAAGTCACTAGGACATGTTGAAATCCTTATCTCCAACTCCCACCTTCATTCAACACTTTCTCTGTTTATTTTCCTTTTCTACCTCACAGATGCTCCCAATGGTCTAACAACTCTACAGACAGTCCTAATTTCAAATATTCATCACAGTCTGGAGTCAATTTGGACCAACTCAGAAGAGTTGATTTCTAAGTTTTTAAATGTGAGTATTTTCACCTTGAAAATGATAAATGCTTCAGATCAGTGGTTGATTTATTGTTCTGTTGATTGTCTAAACTTAATAAAATGATGGAGAGAATATTACTAATGAAGCCTAAACTTAAAGCATTATCTTAATACTTTTTTAAGAGCCTGCTGTTAAATATTTGCTAGCATGCCATTGCAGATATTCTACCATATTCACAAAACAGGAGAAATCTTTCATCAGAATGATATAGCACCATTTTTGATATGGAAAATATGGTTACTATACCCACAGGAGTCTTTATTATGAGGAAGGAATCCTTTTAGAATCTCATATTTCCAACTGCTATGAGTCATCACTTGAAACAGAGCAGGGTAGGGATCATATTGGTCTCTCTCCACTTGATGCTGATTGATTGATTGGTATGTGTATTACCAAGGGCTGAAGGGATTCTCCCAACAGATTGGTTTCTAGATCACAGTTATACAAGTACCAAAGTCTGAATCTGCATTTCAGTTTCATCCCCACCAGATGTTACCCATCGAATTTCAAGTGGCCAGCTAGGGCAGGCTGCTCAGGTATCACATAAAATTTCCACCTCTTGGGGGCAGCTGTGTAGCTCAGTGGAATGAGAGCCAGGCCTAGAGATGGGAGGTCCTAGGTTCAAATATGACCTCAGACACTTCTCAGCTGTGTGACCCTGGGCAAGTCACTTGACCCCCATTGCCTACCCTTACCACTCTTCTGCCTTGGAGCCAATACATGGTATTGACTCCAAGACGGAAGGTAAGGGTTTAAAAAATAAAAAAATTTCCACCTCTTCCCAATACAAAGACCAGTCCTTTTATGAGATTCTAGTCTGAGGAACTTCTCCTGGTCCTAAAGGGCTGGAGCACACTCTCCTCTTTTTTTTTTAACTGAAGAAACCCAGGCAAATGATTTGGACTCAATTCTGCCCTGGAGAACCTGGCTCCTAAATAAGATGGGTTAGGCTTATTTTTCTCACACTCTTTGTTACATCTCCTAACCTTGAACCAGAGAGTGATTTAATTAAAATAAATTAGATTATAACTAATGTTTAAGACCCCTTCAAAATAGTAATAATAAAAGAAACAATGCTAATTTATATAAACCAGGCATGAGACAGGTAATTTGCTCCTAAGGACTGATCAATTGCTAAAAACAGGATACCAACAAGTAAACATTTGATGTCAACAACAAAATAATTAAAGCAAGATTCAATAAATATACACTAGTCACTATGCCTAGTTCCAGATGTTGAAAGTCTGACAGAGTTTGCCCTCAAGGAGTGCACTTTTACTGTTAAAACCATCTGAGGTAATGATACTTATACTTCATTGGAATATAAAACAATTTGAGGCATCTCACATTTCACCTCAACTTTACACTGTCCAAATCTTTTCCAGTTTACATCGACTGGTACAGGAACTAGACTTGAGTCGATCTACTTTTCAACGACCACCCTCTTCAATGTTGGACCTTCCCTTGCTGCCATCCAGGCCCAGTTTAATGGGGGTTATGACTTCCTTATATCCTAGGTCACTTCCAAGCCTGTATGCATGTGTCCTGGGATAAAATGTCATACATCTAAGACAAAAAAAGGGCAAATATAAAAGATGCAACTCAAACATAGGCTCAGGCTTGACCAAGTAGGATATGTGTGCTTTCACCACCACAGGCAAGTGGCACCATAGTGGGAAGCTCAGTCTACCTCCATCTGACTCAAGGAAAAAAGATTAAAACAGACTTGCTGAATTCAAAGCCCCAAAGGAAGAGTAAGAATGGGGTGCTCTCTTTGGTTCCAAAGGAGTGTAGATTTAGAGGTCAAAAGGACCTTAAAAACAACCTTTAAAAATCAATGAAGAGTATTCATCAGCAAAGGATAAACTATGGGAGTGGAAACACCGAGGAAAAGCAACTGCCTGAATACAGCGGTTGAGGGGACATGACAGAGGAGAGACTCTAAATGAACACTCTAATGCAAATATTATCAACATAGCAATGGGTTCAAATCAAGAAAACATCTAATGCCCAGTGGATTTATGCGTCAGCTATGGGGGGTGGGGGGGAGGAAAAGAAAATGATCTATGTCTTTAATGAATAATGCTTGGAAATGATCAAATACAATATAATTTTAAAAAATCAATGAAGAGATTGGGTCAAATCACTTCATTTTTAAATGTGAGGAAATTAGGCATAAATAGATTAAATGATTTTACCAGAGAAAGGATCTGAGATTCAAACTCAGGTCTTCTTTCGTGTCTTCAGGTCTAACACTGTCAACACTATGCTACCAAGCTGTCATCTAACAAGTCATGAGCTCTTCTGGCTTCTCAGCCCATAAGAGAACTGAATCTTCATCACCTCAGAATGTGAACCCTTTGGAGATAAGTTCCAGGGCTGGAAACAGGTCTCCTGAAACTTCTACATGGTTGCCAGAAACAGGGAATGATAATATTCTATGGAATGGTAGCCCTGACTACAATACTAAAATGTTTGCCTTTGCCTGCATTTGGTATCAGACCCTAACGATAACATTGGCAGAGCCCAAAACACCAGAACTCTTTGGTTTACCCAATGGGGAAAAAACACCCAAGTCATGTTTAGATGCTTCTCCTGACTCCACAGCTTATGACAGAGACTATAAGAGAACGTGACTTTCCCCACCTCAGGTTAGAAGAGCATCTGTATTTCTTACTTATCAGGAAATTTTAGAAACCATAAAATATTTTTAAAGAAGATGAAATATCTGTCCATATTCTTCAGAAAATATGAATATGGAATATTATAAAGAAAGCAATTAATCCATACTTAAAACTAATTTGCTTAACCCAGTGGGTTTTTAAATTATTCATTAGTGCTGTTTAAAAATAATTGCAGTTTATGAGGAAAACCTATTATGGATTTCTTTTAAGACTTAAAAAGAAAGGATTTCCTTTTTATTTATCAGCTATTTACAGTTTGGAAAACCAGCACATTTCAAGACTGGCTTAATATTCTCATCACCCTTGCCTCCCTCCTCCTTCCCCATAGCCCACAAACCTAATTAACTTTAACATTCATCATATATGCATACTCTTATTCTATTTTCCATCACCAGACAGTGGACTCACAAGTAATAATAACTGTTCACACTTCTATAGCACATTCAAGTTTATAAACATTTTCCTTACAGATGAGGAAGCTGAAACCCAGGGTGGGTTAAGTGATTTTGTGCCTCTAGCTAACAAATCACTGCCAAAATCAAAGGTTGGGTTTCTGGAATGTTCCCCAGAGTGGTTGTTTCAGAGGATTCTAGAAGTACTCATTTTCATTTTATAAAGGAGACAACAGGCTGGAGTAAGGGGAAACCACTTTACTTTACAAAGGATGGGACATCCAAAATGGTCCAAAGTCTCAATGCAGGATTCTTTCATCCAAGTTGCTTCCTTGGGGACAGTGGTCCTTTGAAAGTACTGGCCGCATAATGCAAGATCCTGTAGGGGCTCAGGGTCTGAACTCTAAAAACACCAGCTATGTAACAGTCAAAAAATGACTTTACTGTTCTGGGTCTCATTTTCTTCATCAGTAAAAGGGGAAAAGGACAAAATGTTTGTTATAAATAAATATTAACCTTGAAGACTATATACTAAATGTATAAATATTTATTAGTAAAGAGAAAGAAAGGTAGAAATAAGGTTTCCAACATTCCTAATAAAGTAGAATCAGGTCCTAGATTATAGCCAGGTGGGATTCCTGCCACACCATCACTTACCAGAGATTGTAAGCAAGATAAAAGCCTACTGGAGGGCTTGAGAGAGAGTGAGACTAGAGAGAGGGATGGAAGTCAAGAGAGCAGTGAGCTTCCCAGCTTCCCACACTGGACTTTCAAACCTCATCTAAGCTCTTTCCCCAGATCTTTCCATTGGCCAACAGCCTCCAAACATCATATTTCCATAACCTCCAGGACTTTCACTTTCATCAGCTGGGGAATGGGTAAACAAGTTGTGGTGTATGATTGTGATGGAGTAAGTACCATTGTACTGTAAGTAATGATGAGTAATGGTATCAGCAAAATCTTGGGAAGACTTACATGAACTGATGCAAAGCGAAATGAACAGAAACTGGAGAATATCTACACAGTAACAGCAATATTGCATTAAGATCAATTGTGAATGACTTAGGTATTCTCAGTATACAATGGTCCAAGGCAATTCCAAAAGCCTTTTGATGAAAAGTGCTATCTACTTCCAAAGAAAGAACTAGTGGAGTCTGAATGCAGATTGAATGAAGGATACTTTTTTTTTTACTTTATTTTTCTTGTTGATTTTCTTTCTTTCTTTCTTTCTTTCTTTTTGGTCTGTCTTGTATAAGCTTTATTAGTTACTTGCCTTCTCAAGGAGACAGGAGGGGAGGGAGTGAAGGAGAGAATTTGGAATACATCATTTAAAAAATATATTAAGGGACAACTAGATAGCACAGTAAATAAAGCTCCAGTCTTGGAATTGGGAAGACTTGGGTCCAAATCTGGTCTTAGATACTTACTATCTGTAAGACCACTAGGAAAATCCCTTAACCCAATTGCCACTCCTCAGTCTTAGAATTGTGACTAAGACAGAAAGTAAGAATTTTTAAAATGTCAAAAAAATTATTTTTACATGTAATTGAGAAAAATATTTTCATAATCAAGAAAGCACATTGACTAAATAGTTTTTGAGGTCCCATACTTCTCTAGATCCATGATCTAGAGGTCTCAGTTTTATTCATCTGCAAAATGAGGACATTGGACTAGAACACCTCAAAGATCCCTTCAGAGTCTAAATCTAAGATCCTATGATCTCAAGTTATTTAACCTTTCTGAGCCTCAGGCAACTCCAAGACTCAACTTAATAGACAGAGCATAACCTAATACCTGGAACATGGGAATTATTTAGCAAATGCTTGTTGATTGACTGATTGATTGATGGGGAGATTGTTATTGATAAAATTAAAGGGAGTTCTTAATATGTTGGCATAACTATAATACAAAATGGAATATGGCAACTCTAGGGAGAAGGCTACATATACTATGTATTCCACAAGAATCAGGGCATGCCTTCCAAATTCATTAACATTCTGTTGTTGGCTAAGCCTCAGCAATTTCTATTTCTATATTTCTATTTCTCAATCTCTATTTCTCCTTTGAAGAAGAGACTTGAAAAACAAAAAAAAAAGTCTCATCAATGGAGGGTTTTGTGAGACTAACGATGGGTCAATAAAGGTTAAAAGAAGATGGTTACTGGGGCAGCTAGGTGGCTCAGTAATTAGATCACTAGACCCAGAATCAGGAGAACCTAGGTTCAAATCTTGCCTCATATACTACTTAGTTGTGTGACCCTGGGCAAGTCACTTAAACCCAGTTGTCAAGCTTTTACTGCTCTTGCCTTAGAACCAATAGTGACAATTAATTCTAAGACAGAAGCTATTGGTTTACCAAAAAGAGAGAGAGAGAGAGAGAGAGAGAGAGAGAGAGAGAGAGAGAGAGAGAAGAAGAAGAAGAAGATGGTAATTAAGAAGGAGCCTAGTGTGAACGGACACTTGGAATTAAGAAGCATCCCTAGAAAGAGTTTTTTAGAGCCTTCTCTGTTTGTCTTTTAGGGAGCTCCTTGGACCTGAGGGAATTGCCACAGGAGCAGTTTTCACCCAAGGTTACAGATTACCCTTTGGAAGGTCCTAGGAAACTATCTTAACAAAAAGCACCATCTCATTCTAGTATTTTGGCCCCAAGTCTATCATTAACAGGAAATCTTATCACTTTAATGCCAAAAAAGTTATTCCCGGTGGAAAAGGGGAGCAGAACCAAGAGAATAATGCCCAAGATGGAAGCAATTCTATAAATGAAAAACTAAAAGACAATCACACCCATATAATTTTCAAAGACCTATTCTAATCCCAAGGAATCAATGATGAGACTTTGAGCATGTGGGGGAGCTACAGATTCAAAATGGTACATACACTGCCAGACTCAATCACCTCATCAAGTGATTTTCCTTCTCTAAAAATCTCACAGCGTTCCTAGTCCTCCTGATATCAGACCCTTGGGTAGTTACGTTATAAAAGGAAAACCCAATCATGGGAATACTAGAAAATAAAATTCATTTTCTACCAGCAATGAAGGCTAGTTTTTTCCTGCCTCACTGAGATCAAATGAAAATCTGACAGGCACAGGTTTCTAGGCATCTGGTGTGCCCCAGGAACCCTTTGCTACAGTGTCAATGATGGGAGTATAAGGTTGCCCTCCACCCTCTTCATCATATGTCAGCTCTTAGTCACTGGAGAACATGGTGACCTGAGACATCTGGTTCCTACGTCAGTCTTCAGATACTTTTTCTTTACAGGACCCAGATGTATGGAGCATATGTGTGGGATACACTCCAAGGCAGCCTTAGCTATAGAAAACTCATGGGACAACTATATGATAAGCTCTCCATTTTTCTTTTCTTCTCCTTGCCTCATGAGGAAGGAAGTGGACAGACCATTCAGTTTCTTCATCTCTTCTTCAAGATACCTTTCTTGATCTTCCCCTTCCCAATTATGAGTAGATCCCCAATAATTCTGCATTGAACTCATAAATGTCCTATATTTACTTATGTGTGACAATGTTCTATTCCCACCAGCCCCAGGAGAATGTAAGCTCCTCAAGGACAGGCATGGCTTTCATATTTGTCTATATCCTCAATGCTTAGCAACTATACATAGTTGCTTAATACCTGCTCATAAATTGATTAATTTGCATAGGTAAGGTCAGATACACAGTAGGCATTAATAAGTGCTTCTGGATGGACTGATAGATTTTTGAAAAGAAAGAGTTCAACAGAATTATAAAAGAAAATGGATGGCACCAAAAAAAAAGCCATCAAGAAGACTTTTTTAAAGTAAAAAACCAACAATAACAACACAAAAAAAAGGTTTGTCATGAGAACATTCATTATATGCTACAACTTGGCTTGTCACCTTCAAAAACAGAAGCTTCTGTTCCATCTGAGGAGTCCCAGTTGAATTTCCAATGCCAATCATGCTCAGATTTAGAGCCTACACTCTGTGTGTAGGTATTTTATATTTGTCAGACAAAATCAATACAAAGTTAAGCAATAAATATATTTGATGATGGTAAATATCTGAGTGTAGAAACTCAGATTATCATTCTTCACTGAAAAAATAAACAGATTCCTTCTAAAGTTAAGATCGAAACATAATTATTCAGTCTCCCCATGTTAGATTTGCCCAGAAATTGAAATATTGTTAGCAAACAAGGATTTAAATTTTGTGCTCCAATGAATTGGTAGATCTCTTAGTTTATTGTTTTGATTTCACTGCATTCTACCACAGGGAAATTATGCAAACTCTTGGTGCACATGAAAAGAATACTGATAATTAAGGAATTTGCAGCCTGACTTCAAGATAATTTCATAAATCTATGTGGATCTGTTTATGCAGTCAAGGTCTGCACAGTGCTATGATAACTCCCAGAAATACAGCAAACTCTAGGTCCAGGGCAAATTGCATCAGATACTTCATTCTAGCCAGCCAGACACCAGAATATTGGTACCTCAAGAGCATGAATATCTTGTCAACTCACCTGCCCCTCCACCCAACTAGCTACTTTACCTCTATCCCTTTTGTACTCCTTGTTCAGAAAACAATAATCAAATTAACAGTATGATACATAGATAGGGAGAGAGAGAGAGAGAGAGAGAGAGAGAGAGAGAGAGAGAGAGAGAGAGAGAGAGAGAGAGAGAAAGAGAGAGAAAGGTGGATGATGGATGGATAGATGGATGCAGAGTGGAAGGGAGGAAGGGAGGGAGGGAGGAAGAAAGACAGAGACAGAGGGATAAAGAGAGCATTTATTCAGTGTTTACTTTGTAATAAACTTATTATGGCACAGTTTGGTGGCACAATGGATAGAGCACCAGATCTGAAATCAGAAAACCTGAATTTAAATCTGACCTCAGACACTTACTAGCTATGTGACCCTGTAAACTCTTATTTGCCTCAGTTTCTTCATCTGTAAAATGACCTGGAGAAGGAAATGGCAAACCACTCCAGTATCCTTGCCAAGAAAACCCCAAATAAGGTCATGAAGAGTCAGACACAAATGAAATGACTGAATAATAATAAATGTGAAAAGAAGTATACCAAGTACTGGGAGTATAAACAAAGCTACCAAAAAAAAAAGGCAATTCCTTCCCTCAAGGAGCTTACATTCGGAAAGCTAATAAACAAAAGGGAGTTAGAAAAGGAGATATGGCAGAGGAGAAGTATAAAAGTCTGGTGGAGAGTTAGGAAGGAAACATGGAAGGCCTAGGTCTCTAATGAAATGGAGACACCGTGCAAGAGCTAACCAATGTGAGGAGGGTCAATATCAGGAGTACGATTTTCAGTGTTAGCATTTCCATCACAGAAATCGGCAAATACTGCAAAATAGGGCTTGGTTTATTATTTAGTTGATTGTCTAGACTTAAGAAAGTGAAAGGAAAAAACATTAATAATGCAGATTTAACTTGTTTGTCGTGCATATATTATTTTCCCCCAAGATCTTGTTAAACATTTAAAAGGACACTCTAGCTTAGAAGCCATCTAGTCCAACCCACTCTGTTTAGAACTGAGGATTCTGAGCACTGGTGAGTTTGAACAACTCTCCTAAATTCACACAGTTTGTAAATGACCAGAGTCAGGATACAAATCCAGGTCCTGTGACTCCAAACTCAGTTCTCTTTCAATTGTACCAAACTGCCTTCCACCTGCTTTGATCCAAGCCTGTCATGCTTTCCTAAATAAATAGTGCTAGCCATCAAGGTTATTGAATGCCCACAGTAAAGTAAGAAGAATTCTCTATTGAAGGGTCTTAGCCTACGCCAAGTTGAATTGCCTCCTTTATGTCAAGGTCCTAGTGCCCAGGGACAGCAACGTATGGATTGGGGAAAAAGAAAGACTGAACTTGGCCAAGACAATCAGATGAGCTGAAAATAAGACAGCTCCATCTTCACTTGCCAAGTCCCGTATAGAGCCTGACACATAGTAGGCATTTAATTAGTTTACTGATTGGTTTTCCCCCCACTGTTCTGACACTATCTTCCCTAGTCAAGGTAGAATATTATTATTTATAATTCATTGTTTCCTCTATTAACTCCTTCTCCTCTCCAATGCTCATCTAAAGTTTTGGAGATGGCGTTGGTTTCTCAAAGGTTCTGCCAGTGAATCACAAGCTCTGCCAGATATGCTCAAACTAGAAGGGCTCATAGAATCAGAGATTCAGAGCTTAAAGATGAATGCCAACCTCATCATTTAAACAGGAATAAACTGAGGAACAAAGAAGCAGTGACATTCCCAGGGCCACAAAATGAGGGAGGATTTGAATTTAGGTCGTCCTAACTCCTATGCCATTCTGAATCATGGAAAGCTTTGAGTACAAACTCATTAATAAACTATAGGGCTGTCATCTAAGGGCCATCCAAGCTAAGTTCAAGAGGCTAAATGAGCCAGTCAACAGAAAATGATTCTTTCAAACATAAAAATTCATAAAAAATATATTTTAAGGTCTATGCAGATTTCAGTCAACACAATTGCACTGTATATGCACATGCATAGAATCAGCGTTCCTTGAAACATTGATAAAAAAAAACATCATTTGTTTAAAGGGTCAGATCATCATTCCATTTACCCACCAACCCTTTAGGGATCTAGGAATGAGTTGGGCTCGTCACATTGTTAATGGTCTTTTTTCTAGCCAACAACTGAATGTCAGAGATGTATAACACCTGAAGCCCTTAAGGGGCCCCTTTTGGCTATTCCTAGGTCCATGGAGGGGTGTATGGGGTGCTCAGGGAGGGGTAATATCTCTGGTATGGAGGGCTTCTAGGGCAGTTCTCCAGCCACTGACCCTCACCTGACACCCAGCTCTCACTTGTGGCTCCTAGTAGCTACTAGCATGCGGCAAGCGGCCACATCCCGGGCAACGGCTTCGACAGGCCAGCTAAACCTTGTGAGGGTAGCCATCGGGTCGATGTCGACCCCTGGTGAACCAGGGCTTTGCTCACCCAGCATGTGAAGACTGCTTCGGCGGAACAGGTGGAAGAAACCAAGAAGAAGGTTCAACGGCTGAGATGGCGATGCAGCAAGGCACTGTGGAATGCTTAGGGCATGTTGGAGCACAAAAGACAACACGGCCATCCAATGCAGCTGAGGAAGTCTCCAGGTGTAATGACTTTTTGTGCCACTGGACCCAGGCTTCCAACGCCGAGAGACTGGGACTATCTCTGTGCATCGACTTTTCCACTTAAATCTTCATGCACAGGTGTCTTTGTGCACAAAAATGCACAAAGACAATCGTCATCCTCGGTTCGAGAGACAACCAACAAAAAAAGGTCCATGGAACTTAGGTTACCATGAGTAACCAACTCTCTTGGTTCATAGTTCACGAGGTTCCATTTTCACTGAATTTCCCCTAACCAAACCAGATGAAATCATGTGACGTTATAGTAAAGAAAAAATGATTGGGCAAATGAGAAGATAATGCAAATTATGAGTTAAAGTAAGCAATAAGCATTTTTACTATGATTTCCAAAAGCCAGAAGTAGCCTTATATAGTCTCTGTCTTCTACCTTTCAAATGAATATATTTAAAAAGTTGGTATGAAAGCGTGTGATTTTTTTTCCTTTTGGTCCTTGCCCTTGGACGTATTCTATGATGTTGGCTTTTTCTTAAAGATGTGCTGGCCCCGACTCTGAGAGAATCATCACACAATTCCAAATGATGTCTAAGCAACAGAGAGAACGGCAGGTCTCCCCATGACTTAATGCTATACATCTCTTAATGTGGTTGAAGATTAAATTCCTTTTTAAGCAGCCATATTATACCTTTTCTTTCTGAATATTCAATTTGCCAGAAACACAGGCTGCAAAGTATAGAAAGACATCGTCATTGAGGCATGGGGTAGAGGAGGGAAAAGAGAGAAACGACACAAAGATACGAGTGCATTGTCAGTAGAGGACAGCTGTCACTCCACCCTGGCAAATTATCTTAGACTATCGAAATAAATTGATGTCAGCTCTCCATGGGAGATCCCAGGACTTGTTGTCCTGAATATCCTGTCTGCCAGGAACAAGTCAAGGGATGCAACAAAAACAAAAGGAAGATTCTTTGGCAGCCAGACCGAGAGCAAGAGTGGCAAAAAAGGAAATCCCAGAAATAAAATAAATTCACAGGTTTATAGATCTGAAGTTGGAAGGGACCTTGGAGGTTATCTAACCCAACCTTCTCGTCCTGCCAATGGGACACTCAGAGAACAGTAATGATTTGCTCATACTAGAAAGGATCATAGAGGCTACCTCATTCACCCTTCATTTCACAGAAGCCCAGAGATAGTCATAGAATCACACATCTTCATCTGAAAGAAAATTTAGAGGTCCTCTAGTCTAATTTCTTCATTTTATACATAAGCAAGTTGAGGCCCCAGCACATAAAGGTAGTAAGTGGCAGGCAGAGTCAAGATTTGAACCCCAGTCTTCTAGCTCCCACTTTAGTACTCATTCCACCATACCATACTGATTCCTAGAGCTAGTCTAAGGATGTATAAATGTCTTACTGTTTCCTATATTTGAATGTCATATGCACTCTCAGAAGTACTCATGTTGGGGCCGTTGCGTGGTTCAGTAGAATGAGAGCCAGGCCCAGATACAGGAGGTCCCGGGTTCAAATCTGGCCTCAGACACTTCCAAGTTGGGTGACCCTGGGCAAGTCACTTAACCCCATTGCCTACCCTCTTCTGCCTTGGAACCAATACCCAATATCAATTCCAAGATGGAAGGCGAGGGTTTAAAAAATTCATAAAATAAAATATATAACATTACAAAAGAAATGCCCAGTATTGATTCCAAGATGGAAGGTGGGGGGTTTAAAAATGCATAAAATAAAATATATAATATTCCAAAAGAAATAAAATACCCAGTATTGATTCCAAGATGGAAGGTAAGGATTTTTTAAAAAGTGTTTGTATTACTCCATTTAAAGACTGGGGTGGGAGCAGCTAAATGGCTCAGTGGGTTGAGAGCCAGACCTAGAGATGGGTGGTCTTGAGTTCAAAGTCTGCCTCAGACATTTCCTAGCTATGTGACCCTGGGTTAACCTCCATTGTCTAGCCCTGATAACTCTTCTGTCTTGGAATCAATACCCAGTATTGATTCTAAGAAAGAAGGGAAGGGCTTTTTTTTTCATTTTCCCAATAAGACAAGGGGGAAAAGATGTTGCTTTTTAGAGTTCAAAGCTCTGTGAATTCAAACTAAAAATCTTAGCATCCATAAAGTTTTTTTTAACATAAATGATTAAAACTCTGCCTTTTTGCTTAGCTATAATGACTCCCCAAGTCCCCAAGATCACCAGTTTAGAGCTGGAAGAAACCTTATAGGTCTTCTAGTACAAGTATATCATTTTATGGATGGAAAAACTGAGGCCCATAATGGTGGAGGGGTTTTCCCAATGGTTAGACAGTCCCTTTCCCTTTGAAAATCTTGAAAATATTTTATACTGTTCTCCCCTGTGGCCTGGATAGGGGACAATGGGGTTGAGGATCCCTACCAGCTCTGATATCCTATACTTCTCTATTGTTACATCTCCTTTTTTTCTGCAAAACACCTATAGTTCATTGACAAAGGAAGAGACAGAGGCTTGTAGAGCTAACATGATTTCCATACAGAATACAGGTCTATAAATTTCAGGCTAAGGATCCTCCCTTTACAGGTGAGGAAAGTAATGAAAACACAGGTGTAAATGGCTTGCCCAGACTCAAGCAGCTCATAGTAGACTAAGGTGAGTTTTGAACCCAGGTCTTACTGGCTCTAAAACCAGTCTCTACCTGACAACAAATGCAATTAGGAATCATTTTTCTTTTGCTTTGATATATATCTGACAGCAAGAATCATCTGAGAAAAAAAGAGAGAGAGAGAAACTAAACTTGCATGAAAACATATTTATCATTCTTGGGGTAATGAGTCAATGAAAACCCAAATGATTTTTCCCATCTGAGAGTGCTTAGAAGCTTTTCATCTGTAGGAGAATAAAGAAAAACCATTTCCTCTTTTTTACTGCAGAAATAGAATGGAAGGAAGACAATTTAAATCTATAAACTACTCAGATGTTTTCTGTTTGACAAGCATCAAAGGGCCCAGGCATCTACCTAGAATCAGAAAGCATAGAAAGTCAGAGCTGGAAGGGACTTTAGAGATCACGGAGTCCAAGCCCTTCATTTTATGGAGGAGGAAATTCATAAATGATCAGGGGAATCTGTTACTTAGAGTCCAGGTAGAGTTAGGTGGTTGTAAAAGCAGATGTATATACTGAACCCTTTGCTTTGGCTCCATTACTGAATGATGATCAATCTGGTAAGGTGACAAGAATCTTCTGATTGATGGTGACTGGGCACCATCATGAAGAAGATTATCTTCTAGTGGGAATGGACTCCATCTTGTTAAAAGATGTTTCCCATTCTGTGAGTTCTTAGGAACAAAAGACTCTATTCTCCTCTTTCAGACTCTTATCCTCTGAGCTTCTTTTCACTTCTGTGGAATTTGGGGAAGAGGAGAAGCTGAAGGGACTCCTTTCCTTGCTCAACATCATTGGCAGCTTGAAGCAGAAGCCCATTAAAGATGAAGATATATTTGCTCAAGAAGGATTGAGACTAGCTTGCATTTTCTGCCTTTGATTTCCTATTCTGATAATGCATTAGAATTTGGTGGACCAAAAATATGGATTCTTCCAGCCTTGGAAGGAAGAGTTTCTGTATTTGGGGTGGGTAGAGGCGGAGTCAAGATGGCGGCTTTGAGACAGCAAAAATTTGGACCTCCAAAAACCCTTCCTTATGACAAAAAATCTGGGTTCTGATCTGGGTTTTTGCTATTCAGCTGAAAGCATGAGTCATAGAGTAAAGAACTCCAGACATAAAGTCAGGAAATCTCTGTTCCTGACCTAACTCTTGACATCTGACCAGTTGCATGACTGTGGATAAATCACTTCACCTCCCTGGGCTTCAATTTCTTGATCTATAAATTGAACATTGTAACACATATTTCTTACTATAACACTCCCTCTCCAAGTAAGCTTGGGTGGTTCCCTGAAAAATAGCTGTACAGCTCTGTGTGCTGTTTATGAAGAAGTTAGTGGGACTCCTGATTGGTTGAGAGACCTATGAGCCACTGACTAGCACATCTGTAGGGAGATATCTTTTCTAAAAAGTAGAGAAAATGAGATAAGATTCAAGGTATGGATTTTGAGTGATAAGAATTTGGATGAAGCTATCTTTAAGGGTGTCACTGAGTGATAAAAATGATATATTGCCTATTATAACATGATAGATTGAGGTAGAAGGGCTCTCAGAGGCCATTTAGAATAACCCCCTCGTTTTATAAATACGGAAACTGAGGTCCAGGGATTATTATGAGGATTATACATTTATATAATATGCAATGTATATATATATATATATATATATATATATATATAATTATTAGGATTGTAGCACATTGATCTAGAGCTGGAAGGGATCTCAGAAGCCATCTGGTTAATCACCTCTTTTTGCAGATGAGGAAAATGAGGTGGCACAGTGAATAGAGCACTAGTCTTGGAATCAAGAAGACATCTTCATGTGTTCAAATCTGGTCTCAGATATTTACTAGCTGTGTGACCTCCAACAAGTCACTTAACCTTGTTTGTCTTGGTTTCCCCATCTAGAAAATGAACTGGAGAAGGAAATGGCAAACTCCTCCAGTATCTTTGCCAAGAAAACCCCAAATAGGGTCACAAAGACTCAAACATAACTGAAGCAACTGAATAACCACTAAGGTCATGAAGGGAGTAAGAACCAAAAATAAGATTTAAACCTAGGTCCTTCTGACTGCAGATTCTCTTCCCCCTTCACAGTGCTTTCTTTCAGCTTTGAATCCTATGATCCTTTCTAAAGCTCCATCATTCCTTCTTCCCTCCCTCCCTCCCTTCCTTCATTCCTTCCTCCCTCCCTTCCTTCCTCCCTTCCTTCCTTCTTTCCTCCCTTCCTGCCTTCCTTCCTCCATCCCTTCCTCCATACCCTTTCTCTTTTACTTTCTTCCTCCCTCCATTCATCCCTCCCTTCCTTCATTCCTTCCTCCTTTCCTCTTTTCCTTCCTCCCTCCCTCCCTTCCTTCCTTCCTTCCTCCATTCCTCCTTTCTTTCCTTCCTCCCCTTCTTCTTTCCTTACAGTGGGGCTTCTTTTAATCCTCAGCATCTATGCCATCCAAGGGGACTAGATTCTGCTTATCATACCTTATGTGTGTCCCCCTCCAGTTCAACTTATTAAAAGACCAAGATAACTTCAAATAAGCTTTGCTGTAGAATTGTCTTGTTATTGAGTTCAAGACATAAAGAGCTCCCTCACAGAGCTATCGGCTGGACTTGATGCCTCCCCAGAGTTCCCATTTATGCTCTTGTCTAAAGCCTCCCATGGCACATTAAGCTGCCGCCCAGGGTTCTCAAGAGATCACCTTATTATTCAGGAAGGAACCATGCCAGGAGCTACTATAGCATCCCTGGCCTCTTTAGTTGAGCAAGAAGTAATAGATACAGAGAACTGGATGGGGATCCAAAGGAGAAACTTTCTAACTATTAGAACTGTCCAAGAGCACATTTCCAGGCACTTTTGGATAGACTGCAATAGTAATGTCATTGATCTAGGGATAACTGCCTCCATTAACACAGGTCAGTATCTGCTTGACAACGTCTGTTCTAAGAGAATTGCTGAAAGCAGTTAGGTTAGACTTGCCCAAGGTTACACAGCCTATCTGTGTCAGAGGCAGGACTTGGACCTAGATCTTTTTGATTCCTTAAGTTGTTCTCTTTCTAAGTTATATTGCATCTCATTTGTTGTTGTTCAGTCTTTCAGTCACGTGTGACTCTTTGTGGCCCTATATGAGGTTTTCTTGGCAGAGATACTAGAGTAGTTTGCCATTTCCTTCTCTAGCTCATTTTTCAGATAAATAGTTGAGGCAAACAGGATTAAGTGACTTGTCCAGGATCATATAGCTAGTAAGTGTCTGAGGCCAGATTTGAACTTATGAAGATGAGTCTTTCTCACCCTAGGCCCAGGGTTCTGTGCACTGTGGTGCCAACTAACTACCCTCTGCCTCTCAGAGTAATACAAATAAAAGGGATAGAGACTAGAGCCCTGACTTTATTAGGGTAGAAGCTACCAAGTGAGGGATCTCCCTCTCCTCATTCAGGTTAGCACCTTCTTTTGAACCCATGATCTTGGAGTTTCCTGGGACCCAGAGAGTGATAATGACTTGCTCAAGGTCACCCAGTCAGTATGTATCAGAGGCAAGTCATAATCACAGCCTCCCTAACTTCAAGGAGAACTCTCTATCAATGATGCCACAATGACTCTGGTACATAGCAGGCACTTAATAAATGGTCATTGAAGATGATGAATATGGAAAAGCCTGAGAAGACATGTAATCTGACAAAAAAGGACAGTAAGCAGAACCCCAACAATAAAAAAGTACACAGTGACTACAGTACTGACAATAGAACAACAACATAGAGGCCCCAAAGAAGAGATATGAGAAAGCACCTCCCCAGTGTCTTGACAAAGAGAGAAGACAACCAGTATGGAACACTGTGAATAATGCAAGATCTTTGTGATATATTAGAGAGCTTGGCTGAACTTTTTTCTTTTGTTGAAATTATAAGAGATGCCTCTCAGGGAAGGGGAGGGGGGAAAGGATAATTTGGGGAATGTCCTTGATTTAAAACCAGAAGACATCAATTAGAATTAATTTGAAAAATTAAAATATTAAATGCTGACTGGTTGAAGAATAGAATGAGCTGTTCTCTGAAATATAGGATTATAGATTTATAACAAAAAGAGACTTTATTTAAAGACCATCACTCCACAACTCCACACTATTACTGAGTCACCTGTTATGAAGGTAAAAACCTCCTCTTCCTTCTACCACCCCCAATTCTGTCTTTCCTATCTACTTAGGTGGGCATGCCTCCCCTCAGTTCCTGACCTCTACTCTCTCTTTCCATTCTGACCTCTGCTAACTCCTTTCTATCTAAACAAACTCCTATTCACCCTAGAATTCTTCCTCTCATGTTCTTTCTATTTTCTGATATTCCCAAAAACTGGGTTCCCCCAAGATGGCTCTGCCTCCCTCGCTGAAGGATAAAGAGACAGATTATTTCTTCCTACTCTTTGTACCTTCCTCTCTCTCCCTCTGCTACCATCACTCACCCAATTCTCATTTGAAGTTCACTCCACCTATGACCCTTTATGCTGTATCTAGTGGCTTCCAGGTCACTCTTCCCTCCTTTCTTAGAGTTCTTAACTTCATTCTCCAGTTCTTTTCCCATCAACCACCTAGCTACCTATCTGCCTCAACGAGAGAACATGTCCTGGAGGGTTGGACCATTTTAATTCTGAAACTCCTACCATCTTGAATAATGAGTGCTTCCCCTGATAGACTATATCTATGCAGCCACAAGGTTTACTTCACTCTCCAACCAACTTCTTCACATCTAGCTTGCTGCTTTCCCTGTAGGACTTGAACTTCTCATCTCCACAATACCCATGATGCTTCTCCACTTATTTGTAGCAAATGCTCTGAGACTTGTGAGAATTTATTTTTCAAATACTCTATTAATTCCTCTATCTGAGCCCTAAATTAGAAAAGCCTGAATCAATTCCTGTATATTAAAGAGGATTCCCATGCCAAGTTCTTGATCAAGAAAATGCAAAAATCTATAGATTGGATTGGTACCATCCAATCTATAGATTTTTGCATTTTCTTTGTTCTCAGAACCCAAAGAAATGTGTTCCTTTCATGAAATCTAGCTGACAGGAAGGTTTTATAATGATTCTTTTCCAGTGTATGTGACAACCTTGATAACTATTACCTGTCAGTTTGGGGAAGGGCTGAGAGTGTGATGGACCACCTTCTAAAAAGGTGTTTCCAATTTGAGATGCCTTGGGATAGTCAAAGGAGGAGCTGAATAATGAGCTGCCAAGAGTACATATAGGTACCTGGGCGAGGAGTTTGGGGATCTTGGGTTTATCCAGAAAATCCTCTGACTAGATTAGGATGTCTTTGAGTGGCCAATTAGTAAGTTATTTTGAAATTAAGAAATAGTGCCCTTTGCGAATTTCAATCATTACAGTTCTTTATTCAAAATACTATTCTCAGAGCATGACTACTATGTCCCCTCGTAGCTCCAGAGGGGTTGGGGGCATCTTTTTAAACATTATAGCTCATGAATCCCCCATTTCCTCAGTATTCTTCCTACCACAATCATCAGCTGATTAATCAGATGTGTAGATTTAACTTTTAGAAAAAAATATTTACTAAAGCATCCAAAACATCTTCCCAAACATCTATGATATACTCTCTCTCCAGTACAACAGGGTCTAGGGGAAAGTGGGCTCAAGCTTAGAGAATCCATTGGGGCAAAGGCATAATTCACAATCTCCTGATTTCCAAAAGTCCTTTTTTTTTTTTTCACTTCATGGGGATGCTCCAGAATGTCCCCTTAGGGATAGTGTAGCAACTATTCTAAACTCTTTGGAGAGCCTTGAAATTTCATCCTGTCTGTCATTGGTTCCATTTTTGCTAGCCAATGCTGCTGACTTGGAGAAATGAGACTACACTTCAAGAAGAAAAATAGGGAAATCCAAAATTCTTTGGAGCATCAGAGCTTAAAAAGTCTCCCTGCAACTAGAGGGATAGAAGACCAAGGTTGGAGCTGATCTTCACCTTACCCAAGTCTTTTCATCTTAGACTGATGGCATGCTCTCTTCTTGTTCACCACTCAATAGAATCTGAATCTCTGCCAAAGGCTCACATAATTTGACTCCTGTCTTGGACGTATTTACACACTGAGTGTGACTAATATTTTTTGACCAATCATACCACTCTTCCTATTCATTCAAGAACATATAATTAGTCTAAAATGTCTGATGGCTTCCACCACTAAGCTTCAGGATGTTCAAATCTAGGCTTTCAAATTAGCTCACTGGTTTCATGCAAGCCCCACTAGATAGGACCAAGTTTCCTAACCAATCTGAACAGGTTTCCTTGCTCATCCAGTTGAAATGGCTCTCAAATTCATTCAAACAGATCTGTTCTCATCTACAAAAATATGCTAAATGGTTGGAGTGATCCAAAGTTCCAATTGACCTCTTACTTTTACCCTCAGAGGACATGAATTCATGGTTTTCGTGTTGTCTGGCTTTTTCATATTCTTCCTAAAATTCAGCTTCATAATTAAATACAATACCCCAGAAATTATTTAACCAGAGCAAAATACAGTGAGACCCCCTTTAGTCCTAGACACTAGACCTCTTTTAGAGTGCCAAAGATCCAGTTAGCTATTCTGGCCAAAATATACCACTGACAAACTGAGTTTTCAGTCTCCTAAAACTCCCAATTTTTTTTTCAGGTCTCACCCCTCTTGTACTTGTGAGGTTGATTTTTTGAACCATGTAAGACTTTACATTTATCCCTATTTGGTTGCATCTTTCCTGCCTGAGCCCAATATTCTCGCTTTAAAAGATCTATTTCTATCCTGCCTCTTTCCTCACCTGTGTGGAGACTAATGAAATCTCTTCATATTCTCTTTCAGTGTGAGGCCCAGAGCAAGGACCTGCAGGCTTCTGGGAATAAATGGAAGGTAACCTCCCATCCACATACATTATAGCTCTTAATCATCAAAACACTGACTGGCCCCTAAAAACCTTCATCTACTTTCAACATCAGGAATCAGTTCCTGCTTTGTAATTAAATTCATCCAGGAACAAGAAATCATTACTGTGATAAATATGTAGCCAACACAAGGCTAGACTCTGCCTTGGGCCATATGGCAGACAATTCCCAGCGATGTCAACAGGAATTGCAGGTGAGTAACTAGAAGGCAAGATCAGTCCCTCTGAGAGGTTTGGGCATTTTACTATCATAAGGGGAAACAGGAAACTCTAGGAGTTAAACACAGATGTGTAGAGCAATTATTTTTGCCAAGATATAGGCACTGCAGATGGACTTCCACAACAACCTGTCCTCCAAGGCCAGGCACTGCTGAACAGGGTATCCCTCTTCTTCAACCTGGTATTCATTCGTGGCATTTTAATTAGAGGGAGCACTCTAATTGAGAGAAGAGTGTTAACTCTGATATCTGCTCTGTTCTAGAATTCAGCTTTAAGGAGTCTGCGGAAGTCATTAGCATGGCATTGAGCCTCCCACTCTAGCCCCTGTTTTCTAAGTGGAAAATTTTAGCTGGGGATTGAAATATGTGCTTTTCCAACTGTCATCACTGCCTCTGTGACCTTGAAAAATCACTTAATTTTGCTGGGTTTTTGCTTCCTTGGTCTATAAAACAATGGAGGTTGCATTTAACCTCTGAAGTACCTCCCAATAATTCAATCAATTAATGATTATCCATTAATTAAGCCCCCATTATGAATCAGATATTTGATTGGACTTGGGGATATGATGACAGAAATGAAAAGTGGCTGCCCACAAGGAGCTTATTTTCTGTTGGGAGAGACAATATCTGCCTATATTTAAATACAAAATGAATCCATATTTAAAGATTTTTACCAAAAATATTAATTTTACACCTTTAAAGTACTATATAAGTGCTAGCTCTTACTATTATTGTTGGCATTATAAAAGAAATGCAAGACATCTGTGATCCCATGATTCCATTTCCCCCTGGAGTTTCTCACCTCTCTACAGAAAAGAAAGATTACAACTTCTTCTCTTCTACAGGGTCAAGATTGGCCATTAGAATTCTTCAGCATTTGGCTTTGGTTAACTATTCTTTTCTTTTGTGTTACTGTTATTCTCTTGGCTCTGTGGGTTATGTTTAATTTATCCTGCATTTATCTTGTTTATATATGTTGTTGTTTGGTCATTTCAGCTGCATCTGATTCTTCCTGACCCAATTTGGGATTTTCTTGGCAAAGATACTAGAATGGTTTGACTTTTCCTTCTCCAGCTCATTTTGTAGATAAGGAAATTGAGGGAAACAAAGTTAAGTTGCTTGTTTAGGATCACACCGTCTGGAGGAATATTTGAACTCATTAAGATGAGTCTTCTTGACTTTAGGCCAGGTGTTCTATCCATTGTGCCACCCAGCTACCTCTTTACACATGACTATTTCCATTTTGACTCATCCATTATAGATGGTTAACTCCTTGAGAACAGGAACATTTTTACCTTCCTTTTCAGCCCCAGTAGAAGCTTAATAAATGCTAATTAACTAACTGCACTATACATCAATTCACACAGGTACCACATTCCTCTGAGTTTTTCATATTGATCATTTCTAGTTAAGCAAAAATATTTCATTTCATTCATAGAATTCAATTTATTCATCTACTTCCCCAGTCAAGACTATTTGCATTATTCCCATTTCTTTGATAACATGAATTTTTGCTATCAATAATTTGTTATAAAGAGGGTCTTTCTTTCTCTCTTTAACATTCTCAAGGATCCCAAGATCAAATCCCACTTCTGTCCCTTACTGTTTGCTTATCCTCGTATGTAAAATTGGTTTCTAGGGGACAGCTGGGTGACTCAGTGGATTGAGAGTCAGGCCTAAAGATGGAAGGTCCTGGGTTCAAATCTGACCTCAGATACTTCCTAGCTGGATGACCCTGGGCAAGTCACTTAACCTTCATTGCCTAGCCCTTACCAATGCGTAGTATTGATTCTAAGACAGAAGGTAAGGGTTAAAAAATTTGGTTTCTGAGGTACCTTCTAAATCTAGGGCTATATTCCTATAATAAGGGGGTATAATCCTATAACCATAAATTGAAGGATGAAGATAAATGCCCCATGATGGGATTATAGAATCAAATTGATTTATTTTAAAGAACCATGTGAAGAAACTATTGGGGGAGTTTGTTTGTTTTTTTTTTTTTCCAGAGACAGCTCTGGGAATATAGATTCTTCCACAAACACTTGCATTTTCACCTTCTCATGGTGTCTGTCAGGTCTGATGGTCTCAAACCCACTCAGGTTAGAAAGGGAGCAGGCTCTTGTCTATTCGGAATTAGCAAAGGAAGATTCAAGTACCCAGTAGCAGGAATTCATAAGATCTATTCCCAAAGACCTGCATCCTAGGATCTATGTCAATGGCTATTGAGTAGAAGAATTGGCTGAATATTGGAGGCAGAGAGAACAGCCCACACATCCTTGCCAATGACTATCTGAACAAAGCAGAACCAAGAGAAAACAAGAGGGACCAACCTCCCATAGTGATGCTCTTTTCACCCAGCCACTTCAGGCATGCAAAGGTTCAGCTGGAGATGGTTCACTGAATAATACAAAGCAGAAAAACAATCCTCAGTCTTCATTCTCTTGTACTTAATTGAAAAACTGAAGAGAGCAACAGCCAACTTGGCTCTCACTAATGCTCAGTCCATCAAACCCCACACTCTGCTTTAGGATAAGTCATGAGCTTAAAGATCTCAAGCTGGAAGGTACCTCAGAGACCACCTAATCCAACTCTGCCCTTTTAGGGAGGAGAAAACTGAGGCTCAGGAG